>NC_056738.1:24578914-24773175 GCF_019279795.1 Protopterus annectens | reverse complement strand
ATATATATATATATATATATATATATATATATATGTGTGTGTGTGTGTATTAAAAAAAAAATTGATGCCACCTTCCACTTTGTCAACTGTTAGGCCCTACTGACATCTTTTTGAAACGGAGGTAGATAGGATAATAAAGTTCCTCAGGGCACTGATCCACATGGGGTTTTTGCCGGCTCCTTCTCCCATCGGGTCCGAAAGCCTAAAACTATCCTTTCACCTTGTTGCTACTCCTGTTGTGATCAGAGCATTCTGATTCAAAATTCCTAAGAGTTAAGTCATGAGTCCCAAAGGTTTTTCTTTCTTCCACTCTGGCGTCATCCCCGATCTGGTTGGTTCCTCCCACCTCTGAGCCCATTCGTTCCCTGAAGTGAAGTGTCGGCATTGGATCAGTGAGCCTTGCTGTGTCTCTGAAGCTTTCTAAGCTGTAGCTCCCCCTCAGGGCTTCAATGCTTGATAGCTCAGCTCTGACTCTTCCTTCAGAGTGGAGGGTTACTGAAGGCCTGGGGTGTCTGCTTCGCGAGCCTTAGTTCCAAGCAGATTTTTCTCAGGTTTTTCCAGGTCCTTCGGCCTTCAAAGTGGCGGTGAGGGTATGCTCTCACCCAAGAGAGGTCGTGAATCTTCCTCTGTCGAATCCGTCCCATGATTCCCTTTCAGATGCTGTGTTTGAGTCTGCTCATTCTAACCGTCAAGGATAGGCAGACCAAATGAGCTTCCACCTAGTTCCCACCAGGCAACTCCCCATCTCTTCCTACATCTCAGAGTATCCCACTGAGGAGTTTCTTTGGAAGAGGATGTGCAGAAGAAGGCACTTGGATTTCCCGCAGTAATCTCTCATGGAAGACACCAATTTTGATGAAGGGGAATAGTCCCACAGATCTCCACCTGAGGATATCTCATTCAGAGTCTTCCTAGAGATCCTTCACCAGAAAGGTGGTTGGTCTTTGCGAAACACTTCACAGGAGGAGTTTGTGTTTTTGAAAGCCTTGAGGTCTGGACTGTCTACATCTTGGGTTACCTCACCTACGGATGAGTTTAAAATCCTGTCTCCCACAGGGTATGGAAGGAACCAGATTCAGTGGAGTCAATCCCCAAATGACCTGACAAAATTTTGAGCACTCCTGATAAACAATACTTGACTAATAGGCTTCCTGTAGATGACATGTTTTTTTTTTTTTTTTGCAGTAGCTACCAGAGCGGAGCTGGCTGAGCAAAGCTCCTCTGTTCACCCCCCTAACACAGTCTAGGGCTTTCGACAGATTTGGGAAGCTAGTGTACAAGTAACTGGCATTTGCCCTGTGTTTGCTGCCTGGCACATTTAACAGATTATAGCAGGACTTGATAAAAGAACGCTCTAATTCTGTCCCAGGGTCCATGTCCACAGCAGAACTGAAGTCCTTTTCTTCATGACTGGACACTGTACAATCTGTTACGAATGTATCCATCAGATTAATCTTGTATACAGCTGAAGGTACCTCAAGGGTGGCCATTTCAGACATAGGCATAAGGAGACATTCTTGGATACTATTGTGTGATTTTGCAGAACCTTTCAAGGCATCATTCATCGATATGTGTTTTTGATGGATCTTATTTAATTGGGCCCACTGTGAAAGAGACACCTTTTTACAATGAACAGGATGGGAAGACCTCGTCTGCCATCAGAATTTATTTCTCTACCTTGCAAAGACTTTTCTCCGAGAATAAGCACTGTGAGAAGATGATGTGGTTCTGGAAATCTCAAGGTCCTGTGCAAGAATCACGCAGAGGTTCTTCTCCCAGGGGAAATTGCTACAGTGGCAGATGTCACCCATGTGGCAGAGGAGGTCCACAGAGCCAAGGATTTTGATTATTTGTCAGATAGATGCCTTCAGTACTCTTGAAAGGTTACTTGGCCCTCCCTCTATGGAGCAGTCAGGAGACATTTATTATTCTTGCACTTAAACACCTGGATAGCCATCACAATATTCTTGGATGCAAAAGATTATGTCTAGAGGATACTTTATTCCTTTTTCCCAACTTCCCCAAAAGAAAAAAAAATCTCTCTCCTGTGTTCCACCTAATCAGAGGGAGCTCGCAGCTTTAGAAATTCAAAAGTAGCTAGACAAAAGAGCCGTTCAAGACGTCCCCCCAGACCAAAGCGGATCCATAATTAACTGAAGTTTCTTTTTAGTGGCAGAGAAAACAGGGAACCTGAGACCTATATTGGATCTCATTTACCTAAATCATTTTGCAAAGAATTCCAAATTCTGCATGGTCACGATTCAGTCCATTCTGCCTTTCCTATAGAAAGACGACTGGATGTGCTCAGTTGATCTTGAAGACTTGTACCATCCCATCAAAATGAACAGGTGCTCTCAACCCCCAGGGTGTTCAGTGAATGCATGGCAGTGGTAGCAGCTCACTTGAGACTGCTTCGATTCAATGTGTTTACTTAGATGACTGGATTCTCACAGCACTGTTCAGGCATCTGCTCATAAAAGCCAAGGACTTGTTTACTGCAGCTATCTCACTCACTGGGAATCACTGTCAGTAAGGACAAATCATAACTTCAACTGGTTCAAGTCTTGGAGTTTGTAGGTGTTCCTTTAGACAGTTTATTCTTTAGCTCTGCCTCAAAACAGAGTTTGTACTCTGAAGAAACATGTCAGACATATTCTTTTTCTTCCTTCTCCCCCAGCAAAACTGGTCCTTAAAGCTCTAGGGTCGATAGCTGCTGCAATTTCTTTAATTCCCACTGCTGTCCTCCACATGTGAATTCTACAATGGACCCTAGAAGTACAATGGTCCTCTTATCAACATCCTTCAAGACATCCAGTAAAACTGTCCCAGGCTTGCAGAAAGTCTCTTCTTTGGTGGACGCATTCTGAGGGGATCAATTAAGTATGTCAATTTATCTTTCCTCCACCAAACACCACTTTGACTACGGACACCACCAGTTGGTGGCGCACTTCCTGGGATAGACTGTTCACAGCATGTGATCTCCACAAGAGACCAATTTGCACGTCGTTGTCCTAGAGATGAGAGCAGCGCTTCTAGTGTTGCAGGCCTTTCAGAACTTTCTCATTTTCTAGAAATTATTGGAGTTCAAGTGGACAACATATCAGTAGTCTGGTACATCAACAAACAGGAGGGAACCAGATCTCTACCCCCTTTGTCGAGAAGCAGTGAGAGTGATCTCATCCATCTTTTTTCTTGTAGTGATGTATGTAATGGGGAAATCCAACATTCTAGCATGCAAACTCAGCAGGACCATTCTCTTGCCTCACAAGTGGTGTTTCAACCAGTCACTGGCAACATAATCTTACACAGATGGGGTCAACCTTGTTGCGACCTATTTGCATTGCCCCTCAACAACAAATGCAGCAGGATGTCCTCCTATTTCTCTGCGTTATTTTTAACACGAGGGAGTTAACTGCTGCAACGACCTGACATCGGCCAGTATACAAAAGACTTTCACTACTTAGGTATGCATGGCATGTCGCATGCAGTCTGCTGTTAGACGTCAGCCGTGAAAGTGGCGTATGCACGCACTGTCCTCAGAATTTCTTTGCCACCAGTCCGGATTCTTCACCTATGCATACAGTCTGTTTGCTGAACTGGTTATCGTCTCAACATTTTAGGCAAGTGCCCTGTTGGGGAATCCTTTCTTTACCTTTTTCATTGTGGTTAGGTTTATTTTCACCCAAGAAATGCAAATGTCAATGTGGACATCAGATACCACATAAAGACAATCACCAGCAGGGCCTTTTTTGCCTTGCTCCATCCCACTATCACAAATTTTTTTCTACATGTCAGGCCTTTGTGCCTAAAACTTTGAGGAGTAGGTTAACTTCCCTTTTCATTTAGAGAGTCAGTGGTTTAAACTCATTGTGAAAACACTATGGAGGGTTCCTCAGGGCTTGAGATAAGAGTTGCTTTTGAAGCGGAAGTCCAGGAAGCCTAAGCCTGAAACTTCTGCAGCAGTTCCTGTTGTGGTCATATCTTCCGAGGCAGTTGTTAGCCCAGAGAAACGTTCAGCCTCTACATCAGATTCACAAGCAGAGCCTGTAATGGATGCTAACTTGGATTAGGATGTTAGCACGTCCTTACAAGTACCGCCGACATCTAGTACGAATGCCCAGGGAGTGCTTTATCAAGGGCCCTAGTGTAATCTCCCAAATATTGGTTACGGAGATCATGGATTCCAACATCATTTAAGCCTGACATGGGTCTGGCTTCCAGCTTTGCACAGAGTTGAACTACATGCTAAGAAGAAACAAATAAAGCATTTGTCACCACCCTCTGATCCACATCAGGATTGGAAATATTTTACAAAGGGTATTTTTAAAGCCTCATGTCTCTTAGGCATCCTTCTTGGTTTTTAGTACTGATCACACCCTGGGTTACCTCTCCTCAGAAGAAGGTTAGGAAAGAGGCTTCTTCTGAAGAACAGCCTTCAGAGGATGAGTCCCTCCCTAGCTTACTCTCTGATCCCCTCCCTGCTGAATTATGCTTTCCTGGAGGAGGATTCCAGTGGTATTGCCTCTCCATTGGAAGAAATTACCTTCAGTGAGACCTGGATAAGATGAAGGATCATTTCAAATGGGATAGTTGTCAGTTGTCTGAAGTCCAAAAAAGGTACTACGAACTACTTAAGGTAGCTACTCCTAGTTCCTCAGTCGTACCTCCTGTCTTACCTGCCTTCGTTGATGTATTTGCATTTTCCAGTAAAGCCCCTGACTCCCAGTCTCCCGAACCTAAGAAACCAGACAGATTCTACAAGGTGTTGAAGACTGTTAGTTTCTGTTCAAACCCCCTTCTGTTGACCTTTCTGTCATCACTGTGGCTTCTAATAAGGTGTCTAGGTTACTTCCCTTCACCATTCTGCTTCCCTCTGACAAAGTCAGCAAACATATGGATAGGTTGGGCAGAAAAGTACATACTTCTGCCACCCTTGCCTTTAGGCGCTATCAATTGTCAGACACGCATGACTAAATACACCTTAGAACTCTTGTCCCAACTTTCAAAAGTTATTTCAGATATGCCAGACTCTGAGAATAAGTCTTTGGGCTCATCCCTGATTGGAGCTTTTTCTCAAGTAGCTCTCCCCTCAATAAAATGTTACTACAGTGCTGTGGAGACTTCAGCTAGGCAGCTGCCACTGGCTCAGTCCCAAGAAGATTTGATTGTCTGAGGCTAAAACTTCTACCAGAAGGCATTACATACAAACTTAAGGATGCACCCTGGACAATTTAGCTGTTTTGTGTCCCTGCTGTGGAACTGTTAAAAACCTTACAGGAGAAGGGAAAAGAGATGCAGGAACTGAAACATATCCTGGTCTTCCCAGTACCAAAGTTCCAAAGGAATTAGTCTTATAAATCAGTGTTTATTAGGAGTTAGTTACAGCCTCTTCCAGCTATGGCAAAAAAGTCTGGTAAGATACCTTAGCAGCTTAGGACTCCACTGCAAACTACACCTCATAAATGGTCCTTTCCAGACAGACCTGGGTTCATCTGACTATTTGGACTCCAAACATTACCTTCCCTTTTCCTATGCCTTTCCCTTTCTAGCTCGAGAAAACTTAACACAGGATGCCTAGGTGCCTCTTCATCATAAAAAAGGGCTATTTCATGGTATGGAATTCTCTCCTGTCCTTTAGGGGCATCTCACAGCCTCCCACAGAGCAACTGCAACATTTCCCAAAGGTGCTCTGAGACGTGCTGCATCAAGGCACCATTCGACCAGTACTATCCAGTCAAAGGGGAAAGGGTTCTATTCAAGGATGTTTTTGGTACCAAGGAAAAAGAGGGCCCATGGAGAGTTATCCTGCACCTCTCCTACCTCAACACCTTCCTGAAAGTGAACACTTTCTCTAGGTCACAGTGTAAATGAATCGCCAGCAGCAACCAAAATTATTTGTAAACCACAGAAAAACAGCTAACGATCCAGACCTCAGCCAAGGAAGTTACTGTTGTAGGTACAAATACAATACAGTAAAAGAATTTTCACTTTTTGGCATATAACTTTGTACTTCTTGGCAAACAACAGTGGCTTCCTTGGCTGAGGTTTGGATAGTTAGCTGTTTTTTTGTGGTTTACCTTCCTGAAAGTGCCTGCATTCAGAATGCTTATCTTGCAGACCTTTTTCCCTTGATCATCCCACAAGTCTATATAGCTTCCATAGACATAAAAAATGTTCACTTACGCATCCCCATTCATCCCATTTACAGGAAGTTCTTAAGATTCTCTGTGGTTTCCTGACTGAGTTCTTTGCCTTGGCTTTTGATATCTCCACTGCCCCAAATATTTAGTTCCAGTAATTCCTTATTGCAGCCTCCAAGACATTTAGGTCTTCCCATATCTGGGCAACGTTCTCTTTCGGGTAGTCAGGCCATGAGCATTAGTGCGAAATCTAAGCTCCGCTATCTCCATCTTGCAAACTGTGTTTCAAAACAAACTGTCAAAATCTGCTATTTCCCCATCCCAGGACCAGATATTTCTGGGATGCAGGCTACAAACAGATCTTATGAAGGTCTGTCCCCACTCAGGCTCAGGAGCTAATTTCCTTTTTCCCAAAGCTTCATCCCACTGACTCGCATCACTGCCAGGACCTTTCTGAGAACCCTGGGCTTCGTGGCATCCACCATTCCAGTGCCTCCTCTGGCAAAACTGTGCATGAGGAAACTAGAGTGGTTCCTGAAATCAGTGTGGATGCAACATGCACATCCCCTAGACTTCCCATTTACCCTTCTCCCTTGTCTGAAGAGGGAGATAAACTCGTGAGTTCATCAGTAAACTGCAAACCCAGGTCTCCCTCTACATCCTTTACCACCGGTACAGGATTTGTTCACAGTTGCCTCAGATGCAGAATGGGAAGCAGCATTTGGCTCCATAACAGCATGAGGGACCTGGTCCCACTCTCAAAAAGGGAACACCTTAATATAAAAGAAATGAGGGCACTTCTGCTGGCTTTCAGAACTTTCAGTCCCTCTTCATCTCATGCCCACTAAAAATTTTCACAGACATGACTTTTCCCTGGTATGAGAACAGGGAGGGACAAACTCTTACCTTCTTTGCAGACTAGCTCTGCAAGTTTGGGAATTGGGTGTCAAACTGCAAACTCCCCTCCAGGCTGTGTATATCTCATCCAACCAAAATGAAGTGGCAGACACGTTGAGCATGTCCAAAACACAATCCCATGAATGGATGCTTCACAGGGATGTGTTCCTGGACATATTCCCCGTATAGGGTACTCCACAAGTACACCCTTTTGCTTCAACCATGAACAGATAAACTTCTAAGATTTTGTGCCAGGGATCCACATCCTCTGGTCTGGAATGTGGATGCCCTCAGCTTTTCATGGAAGGGGGTGTTTCTGTATGCATTTCCTCCCCTTCCTGTCACTGCTCAACTCCTGCTGAAGATTCAGCAGGACAAACCAAAAATCTTGATGGTGACCCCCTTTTGGCCAAGACAGCATTTGTTACCTCTGCTCCTGCTGTTAGCCAAGGGCAGTCACCACAAGTTATCCCACAGAGTGGACCTTCTTGCACAATACAAAGGAACTCTCATCCTTCCCCACTTGTCTACTCTATAGCTAACGTTGTGGTTGATAGGGTTTTGTTTTCAGAGACTTGTTCAAGGTTCTGCAGGAGTCCAGAACACCCATTACTAGGAAATCTTACTTATCCAAATGGAAGAGATTTTCAGTTTGGTGTCTTTCTTGAAACCAGGACCTACTGACAATGGAAGTCCCACTAGTTCTCTCATACCTGTGTACATTACTGGATGCTGGATTAACTTGCTTTTCATTCAAAGTGCATTTGTTAGCTATTTTGGCCTGTCTTCCTGTATAGGTTCATGGGTTGGTACTGGGCTATCTGCCCGAAGGCATATATTAGCCCAGCCACGTTGTGCGGTATTCACCGCCCCTTTAGTAGTTCCCTAGACCCTTGTACTAGCAGCTAGTACCCTTGGCCCCTATCTAGTAGTGCTGTTGGTGTGATCCTCGGTGTGAACTTTCTGTTACCCATCCACTCATCAAGGTTCCTCTCGAAGAGTGATAGTGAGGGGCTCTGTCTTATGTAGATCGGGACCCTGTTCCATAGTAAGGGAATCTATCCCTCCAGCATGTTCTATTCATTGTTGTGTTGAGGTTTATATCCCTAGAGTGTGTAGCTCGAGTAAATTTGGTTTTGCTAAAATGGAGCATGTTCAACAATTCTGGGTTGGACATGGCTTTGTACGTTAGACAGAGGTCGCCTCTGAGAAAGTGGTATGCAGCAGAGAACAGTCTTAGCTTTTTCAATCGTGCTGCATAGGCCAACTGTTTGAGGCCAGTAATCCTATTGGTTAGGTACCTCTGTGGTCTCTCTAGCTGCTGGAGATGTCTAGCCAGGTACAGTCCAATTGGTGCATTGTACTCAGTATTGGGTCTAATGAGGGAAGAGTAGAGGGGCACCGTTACATCCTTAGATGTTGATGCAAACCCATTCGTGATCAGATGGGTCACGTAGGATTTTCTAACCACTTTGGCAACATGGTTATCAAAGGAAAGCTGACTATCTCCTTGGGTCCCTAGAGCCCTTATTTCTTCTTCAGATTTCAGGGGATTACCTCCTATGTTGTAGTTTGCGGGTTCTCTGGTTTTTCCAAAGGGGATTACTACGCATTTTTTTGCGTTTAGCTTGAGACCATGGTTTTGACACCATGCATCGGTCTCATGTAGGCCCTTCTGCAGGATCTCCATTTCAGCCGGAGACTCTATTATAGCACCCAGTTTGCAGTTGTCCGCAAACTTAGTCAGCCACAGCCCTTCCTTGCTTGCCTGTACTTCTGAGAAGTATATGCCAAACACTCGTTACTGGTTTGGATTCGGACATAGATCCCGCTACTCTTACATTATGGGATCTGTCTGAGAGCCAGTTTGTGATCCATCTTGTGATGTAAGGGTGTTATACCCAGGCTGGTGAGCTTATCAGTAATACCTGAATGGGGAATGGTGTCAAATGCTTTAGCAAGGTCAAGGTAAGCCGTGTGTACCTCCTTTCCCTTAACTGTAGCATGAGTAACTGTCTCAAAGAAATCCACCATCCCCATCTATGGAAATCACTATCTCCACCTTTAGCATCTAGATTTGAAGCTAAACAATTCTTAAAAGGCATACTTCACATAAGAACCCCAGAAACTTGTTCCACCCCCACCCCCCCGGGATCTTTACTTTGTGATAGAGAAGCTGGCCGTTGCTCCTTTTGAGCCTGCAGCTTCTGGAACACTGTTTTGCTGCTTTCTGATTTCTGAACTGCAGACCCTAATGTCTTCTTCTTCTTGGTGTTCTATAGTGATAGTGTCTCTCTGCACTAACCCTACCTTTATGCCTAAATTCGTAAATGAGTTATCCCTCAACCAGTCTATACATTTACCTACCTTTTTCCCCATTCCACAGTACTCTGCAGAGAGGATTCTGCACACTTCGATGTGCACAGACAGCATAGGTTCTATCTTGACAAAACAGAGTATCAGTATATTTGACCAGTTTTCTCATTCCACCCAAGAGCTTTAGGACTCACTGTCTCTAAACACACACTTTCCAGCTGGATCTTCAAAGCCATTTCCTTTTGCTACAAGCACCATGGAAAGAGCCTCCCTTCTCTTAAGGCACATTCTACCAGGGCTTTTCCTTCCTGTGGCACCTTCTTCAACAGACTGGACACTAACTCCATTCTGGAGGCAGTCACTTGGTCTTCAGTCCATACCTTCACTAAACATTGCAAACTGGGTATTTCCAAATCCAGGGCTAGGTTTGCCAGAGCTGGTCCTGCCTCTTCCCTTTTCTAATGTGCTTTGATATTCTCGCTCATGTTAAGAATACTGCAACAAAGGAATAGAACAATATGGATTAGTTGTGTAAAATCTTACCAATAATAATAGATGTCTGTCTTTTCTCTGTTGTAGTATTCCATCTCTCCCTCCCTCCATCCCTCTGACTGTTCTTCCTCGGATGTACTTCGCCTCCTTAGATGGGTTTCCTCCTGGGGCACTGAGATGTTCTTCGTGTTTCACTGTTGCAATCATCACACTTGGGTTATCCTGCCAGGGGTAGCCCTCAGTCGTCCTGAATACCAAAGGCTTAGTATTTCTGCGTCAGTTGCTGTCATCCAGGACTGACGTCAAATTGTCAGTGGTATAAAATCAGGCAGCTGATGCCATTACATCAGTCTTTCATGGCAAGGAGCCCAAAGCTGAAACAGTTTGCACAAGTGCCGATAGGCTGCTACCTGAATTTTCACTTCCGAATTGAAGTTGAAGACTTCTAAAGCTAAGTACCCTGTTGGGGATCCTTTTTTCTTGCTCTAACCAATGTCAGAAAAAGTTAACAATTGTATCACCTGTGGAAAACAAATACCACACCGAGACTTCCATTCTTACTGCGTCACCTGTTTAGGCCCAGACCACGATGTCCCTCGCTGTTGCTGTTGTGCTTTGTTCGACACCAGAACTATACATCGTCAGGCCCTTATTGTAGCTAGGTATTTTCACTATGTCCCCGAATTCCGATATGGCTTCAGTAAGCCATCTGACTACCGATCTTCTGAAATAAAAAGTAAGGATAAAGACCAACTGCACAGGTCCAAAACTGCTGATAACTCTTCCGTTAAGCTAGTCATCAGTTATCCGGTCCTCAGTGAGGTGCTTTTGCAGCCCCTGATGCCCAAGTCTTGGATTCGCAGGCCGCTACTGAGACCCTTTCGGAGTCTGGTTATGCCCCGAGACTCTTCTTCGACTAAGGATCCTGCAGATGTCTCTACCTTGGATGGGTCCAGAGCCACTGAGCAGGCACCGGCTTCCGAGTAAGTTCTTTGCACTACCGATACTCAACGCAAACAAAATACTTTAGCATCTTCAATTCTTTCTTAAACTACTGAGTTTCTAAGGCCCAGGTTACAAACTATGCCCAAAAAAAAGACTAACCAAGCCAGGCACCTGCTTCCATGCCTCAATCTCAAAAAAAGAGTCAGGCAATTCTTAGATTTATCATAGCATAGACCTTTAATCATTCCTCCTGTCCTGGATATTGTGGATGATGTTTTTATGGAATCCTGTTTGACTCCTAACACCCTTCCTCCTGCTCCCAGGAAACTTGACAGGTACTACAGAATCCCTGACTCTCTCAAATTCCTTTTCGAAAATTATACCGCTGACCCAGAGGTGATCTCCCAAGGACTTAAAGGAATTAAAGCAACCTCAGCTAAGAATCCCACCCCTTCAGACAGGGATTCTCAAGCTTTAGACAGATGAGATAAAAAAGTATACACCTCTGCAACTCTTGCTATTAGAGCACTAAATTGTCAGTTCCACTTGTTGAAATAGTAGCAGCATGCCATGGAACTCTTCAAACAAAAAATATCTTCCTTTACTCTTTGTGCAGAAAAAAAATAATTACAAGAGCTTATGCATTCTACAAGCCAAGTTACTAAGTACACCTTGCAATGTGGCTTTGACGGCCTAGAAGCATCTTGCAGGGCAGCAGTCACTGGTTCTGTCCTTAGAAGGCATGCTTGGCTTAAGGAACAGACCTTGCTAGACCATGTCAAATCAAAATTATTGGACGCATTATTGAACAAAGACAATTTGTTTGGCACCAAGGCAGAAGAGGTCTTAAAAAAGATGGAAGAAAAAGCTGAAACTATGCAGACAGTTAAAGACTTTTTACAGGTCCAGCCTCCGAGGTTCAGTAGGCATTGCCCCTGCAAGCACTGGTCCTTTCTGGCCCCCTCCAGGCCAGCTCAGCCCAGTCCAGACAGCAGTCCCAGGGATTGCAGAAATTTAAGCAATGGAGTTCCTCCTGTTCAAAAACAGGGAGTGCTAAGCCCCACCCCCTTATGGTAAGAACTCACAATGACTTTACACTCTGCCCACCTGCTTGTGCCACTAGGAGGAAAACTCTCCTTTAGTGAAAACAACTGGGCCTCTATTACCAACGACCGATGGGTCCTCAGCATAGTGTCCCAGATATACAAGTTTTTTTCCACAGTGTGCCAACCCCAAAAAGGTTCCCAGATCTTCCTTCAAACTAGTAGGCAGAGGTCAAAAAGCAAGTCCTTTCCCCCCTCCCCATGAGGACAATACAGCATGTTCCTGCAGACCAGGGAGGCCAAGGTTTCTATTCCAGACTCTTCCTGGTACACAGAAAAGAGGGCACTTGGTGCCCAATCCTCTATCTATCCCTTCTAAACACCTTTCTGGTGATACCAAAATTCAAAGTGCTCACCCTCCAGCAGCTTCTTCCTATGCTTTCCAAGGATGCTTGGTTAGCCACCCTAGACCTTAGAGGCCTACCTTCACATCCCAATCAGGGAATCTTGTAGGAAATATCTACATTTCAGGGCAGGATCTATGCATTTTCAGTTCTGTGCGCTTCCCTTTGGCTTATCCACTGCTCCCAGAGTTTTCACTAAATGCCAGGCTCCAGCCATTGCTTTTTGCAGATAAAGAAATATTCACATTTACCCCTTCTTAGGCGATTTCCTGATTCAAGCAATCAGGAAAATCTGTTACAGCACCTGACCTTTAGAAAGGACCTACTGACCTCCCTAGGGTATACTGTCAATGAAAAGAAGTCAAAACTAGTCCCCACACAAAAAATTGTATTCCTGGGAGCAAGCCTGGACACAGCATCCCAGATGGCATTCCTTACTCCAGAAAAACAAGTCTACCTGACAGGTTACTTCTCTCAACTAGCCACTAGAACCCAGTTATCTGCAAGGAAAATCCTGCAAGCTCTTGGGTTCAAGGCCTCCTGCATTCTACTCCTTCCATATGCCAGACTGCATATGAGGAAACTACTATGGTACCTAAAAAGCCTTTAGTGTCAACACTCAAGACCTGGAAACTATAATACCAATGATACCCTGTCTAAGGAACAATTTTCTTTGGTGGGCTGCAGCATGCAACCACAACAAAGGACTTCCCTTCTCACTACCCCACGCTGCCCAGACCCTCACTACAGATGCATCAGACTATGCCTGGGGTGCACACTTGATCTGCAGGTGCATTCATGGCCATTGGAGCCCAAATCAAATACATCTGCATGTCAACCAAAAAAGAGATGCTAGCTGTTCATCACACCCTGACCGCTTTCAGACCCCTACTCTCCCCAGGGCCTCTACAGATCAAAACAGACACCACCACAATGATGTGGTATATCAACAAGCAGGAAGGGACTCACTCTTATACTCTCTGCAGGCTTGCTATGACCCTTTGGCACACTGCCTCAGCAGTGCAAATACACCTGGTAGCGCAATTCCTAGGCTCCCTAAACTGTCTGGCAGACAACTTGAGCAGAAACCTGCTAGACCCACATGAGTGGCAGCTAGACCACAGAACCTTCACCCTTGTAACCCAGAAGTGGAACACCCGAAAGGTGGACCTCTCTGCCTCCCACTCCAATCATCAGCTCAGCAAATTCTGCGCCAGGGGACCTCACAGCAAGGCCTGAAAAGTGGATGGTCTATCCTTCAAATGGGTAAAACTCTCCGTCTATGCATTTCCCCCTCTACTACTCATTTCAAGGGTACTGCTCAAAATAAGGAGGAAAAACCAAGGGCAGTCCTAATTGCCCCAGACTGGCTGTGCCAGCACTGGTACCCATTGCTGCGCAGCCTGCCCACCCCTGCCACCAAGGCACCTACCTCAGATCCCACCACTCCTGACCCAGAAGAATGGAGAATTCATGCATCCCCAATTGCAGACCCATAACCTGGTAGCCTGGCGTATTCCCAGATCTCTCCTCAAGCTGCCAGCCTAAGCAAACAAGTCCTAGATGTTCTAAATGAGGCCAGATGCCGCATCCCTAAAAATCCAATGCTGACAAGTGCCAAAGGTTTTGCACCTGGATCCAGGCTAAGGGAGCCGAAACAGCACAGCCCTTCCTATCTCTCATCCTGGATTACCTAGCAGACCTACTAGCCTTTCCTTCTCTTCTCTTAAAATTCTTGCCTCTGCCATCTCTGCTCATTACAGCACAGAACCACCTCTCTTCTCACACCCTCTCATCAAACAGTGCCTAAGAGGGGCTAACAACTTAAGGCCACCCAGAAGAGCTCCTGCTCCAGCTTGGGACCTTAACTTTGTGTTGGAAAAGCTCACTTCCAGCTTCATCAGAGTTAAAATTCCTCTCTTGGAAAACAGCCTTGCTTCTGGCCATCACTTCAGGTAGAAGAGATTCAGAGCTACAAGCACTCATGGCTGCAGAGCCCTTCATCATTTTCCATGCTGTCAGTCTCCCTCAAGACTAACCCATCCTTCATGCCTAAAGTGGTGTCCAGTGTGGCTCTCAACCAATCCATTCATTTGCCCACCATTTTTCCTAACCCACAAAACAAGGGGAAAGGATTCTGCACTCTCTAGATGTGCACAGACAGCTCAGATTCTATCTGGATAGTACTAAATCTTTTAGAAAAACTGACCAATTGCTAGTCAGCTTTGCAGCAGGGGCAAAGGGCAAGGCCATATCCAAGCAATCTCCAAATGGATAGCACACTGTATCCATTTCTGCTACAAACAGCACAGGAAATGGCCCCCAAAGGGGTGTCAGGATGCATTCCACCAGGGCAACCTCCACCTCTGCAGCTTTTCTCATAGGGGTCCCCACCAGGGACATCCTGGAAGCTGCAACATGGACTTCTGTTCATACCTTACCTTCACCAAGCATTACCACCTGCCTACCTTCTCCAAGTCCAGGGCAGGCTTTGCCACTGCAGTCTTGCAGGGCATTCTAACCAGCCCCTAGTATTCTTGACTGCCTCCACCCTTTTCTTCAGCTTTGGGTATCAGCCCAAGTGTGATGACTGCAACACTGAATCACGAAGAACATAGTACAGTTGTGTACACTTACCATAAATGTAGATGTTCAAGTGTATTCTCTGTTGCAGTCCTGGTTTCCCACCCTCTATCCCCCTTTTCTCTCTCTCTCTCTCCTAACAGGGAATTTTTGGTATTTACTTTTTACTGGTGGTGTTCTTCCACCATAAGCTAGCTTCCTATTTAGGGGCTCCTGACAGTTGGGGGAAGAAAAACTGATGTAATGGAATCGGCTGTCTGATTTTATACCACTGATGACCTGACGTGAGTCCTGGAGCGACAGCAATCGATGCAGAAATAATAAGCCTCTGGTGTTCTGCAACAGTGAATACACTCGAACATCCATATTTATGGTAAGAGTACACAACTGTACTTTTTGAGGATGGTGCGTATATACCTCACTTTTATGGCAGATGTCTGACAGCAGCCTAAGTGCGAAGTACCACACATCCCTAAGTAGTAGAAGTCTTTTGTATACTGATTGACATCTGGTCATTGCGGCAGGAACTCCCTTATGTTGAGAATACTGCAACAAGGAAGAGAGGGACATCTATTGTTGTGGGAAGATTTTACACAAAAAGTCTTTCTTTGCTCACCTCAAGAACAGTCACCGAGAGACGCTCTAGTCCATGTTTGGCCCTCCGGTCTCTTATGCTTACCCTCCCCAGCCTGTCATTTCCAAGTTATTTCAGAAAGCACTTCATTTGAAGAGTACGGTTATCCTTATTGCTCCCTTCTGGCCTCGACAGGTGTGGTTTTCCTTTCTTTGGTCTTCCCTACTATGTTGTTTAATGCTGGATCCCAGTCCAGGCCTCCTATCTCACCTGTCATGACAGATTCACCTGAACATTGCAGGCTTCAAGTTGACCGCATGCTTTTCTAATTTCAGTGATGGCTAGGCATCTCAGGCTTTCCTCCCCATGTCAAAAAAATCTTTTTCCTCATAAACCTTCAGCTAGGAAGGTTAGAAAAGTAAATTGAAGAGGTTTTCATTTTGGGCTCATCAGTGAGAGTTAGATCCCTTTACCGTCCTACTTCCTGCTACTCTAGATTTCCTTGACTCTCTTTTTGAAGGAGGGGCAAATTTTTCCACCATTAAACTTCAGTTAACAGCCACTTTTATCATATTGGGGAAACTGCATTCTCCTGTAGCATCATCTAAATTATGTACGGTTTTTCCTGAAGGGTACGTTTTTTTTATTAAACTTAGACCTCCTATAAAGGGTCTTGCTCCACCTTGGGACCAAATTATGGTTTTTGAAACTTTAGTACACTCTCCCTTTGAACCATTAGCTAAAGTAGCTCCCAGATGTGTTTCTTGGAAAACTGTCTTTCTGGTTGTGATCATTTCTGCAAGATGAGTTTCTGAACTAAAAGCATTATTATCCAAACCACCATATTTGTTCTTTCACAAAGATAGTTACTTTACGCACAAATTCTTCATTTTACCAAATGTTGCCTCTGAGAGCAACAGTTATCAGTTTACCAGTTTTCTTCCCCTAGTTTGAAAGTAAAGGAGAGTACACCCTTCATCTGTTAGATTTACCTAGACAGGCTCATTTTTACCTTCACAGAATCGAGGGGTTTAGGAAAACTGATCAGTTATTTGTTTCCTTTACTAAGCACAGAATGGAAAAAACAGCTTCAAAAACTACTCTGGCCAAATGGATAACATATTGTATCTCCTATGTTTATTCCATGAAAGGCATAACTTTACCAAGGCATCCAAGGGCTCATTCAGCCAGAGCAAAGTCTGCCTCTGCTACCTTTTGGGCAAGGGCATCCACTGATGATGATTGCACAGCTTTTGCATGTTTTAATACCCAAACCTTTATTCCCCATTACAAATTGGACATCTCCAGAAGCAGAGCAGCGTTTTGTTCTGAACATGTCTTCTATTCATCTGTTGTATTATTCTTTACATGAGTGGTATCCCTGCCGCAGGCCCTCCGACGTCGGCCAGTATACAAAAGTCTTTGGCACATGGGATGCCATGATACATCTGCAGTAAAAGCGATTAACTTATCCACCATCTTCAGAACTGCTGTCTGCTCGCCTGAGTCATTTGCTGTGTTCCACCATTTTTTTCTCAGACAATTGCCCCATTGGTGAATTATTTTCTGTTGCTACTGTTGAAGTAGGGTTCATGTCATCCAAAAAAAGGCAGATGCCGATGTGGAAGACAAATTCCCACATAAGGATAGCCATCTCCAGTGTTTATTCTGCTTAGGGACTATTCACAAACAAAAATCTTGTCCCATTTTCCAGGCCTTGTTGCCAAAGACGTTAAGGAATGGACTTTCCTCCTTAGCTATTTACTTGGAGAACCACTGCTTAAAGTTGCTAGCTAAAGGTGTGATAGAGGGATCCTCGGGACCCGAGGTCGAGTCAGTTATAAAGCAGAAGGCCAAAAAGCCGAGCCCTGAACCTCCTGCTGCGACTTTTATTATGGGTGTCTCTCCTGAGGTGGAGTAGAGCCTGGAGATGCATACGGTTCTTGGTCTTAACAGGTTGAACCTGATACTGAGGCCACCTTGAATCCAACCACAGGCATGTCCTCAGAGGCTAAGCAGACATTCATCTCAGATGGTTGCTGCAGCTTGTGATGATCAAAGGCCCTAGCAGTATACTTCAGATCAATTTATTGGTTTAATACCACTATTATAGAACCATCTTCCACTCCACAAAGAAGCACAATATTTTTCCTACTTCATTGACACCACTGACCCTCATTGATAACTGAAACATCCATATTCAGCTCAACTTTGTGGAGTGGAAGACTATTCTTTAATTTTGGTATTCTCTGTTATACATATCTATCCCTTCAGCATGTTCTGTTCACTTTTGCAAAAAAGACTTTGGTACCTTAAGCTCATGTTAGACCCCATTGGACTTGAGTGTGTAATACATTTGAGAGAATATAGTCTGTTGAGGCTCTGCACACAAGGCAGAGGTCACCTCTCAGTAGCCTGTATGATACAGAGGAGAGGGACAAGACTTTGAGATTTGAGCCTAGTTTTTGTGATTTTTGCCTTTTTATCTTTTTTTAGTAAGAAAGCATTATAGTCATTCATGTTGTGATAAGTGTTTGGGCACAAAAATACCAAAAGAGGCAGATTGGCCTAATGAGCGCCAAGTACATTGGACCAGTTGTATCCCTGGATGCCACACCTTTTGATGTAAGCTTTGCAATGAAAAAAAGACTTTATTACAGTAGTGAATTCATGGTGTTTGAAGGACAGTTGGTTGTTGATGTAGGTTCCCAGATCTCTAACTACAGGATCAGTTGCTAGGGAGTATTATCAGTGTGATAGTTACAGAGGGAGTCGTGCTTGCTTAAGCATATGGTTATACATTTCTTGGCATTAAGTATTTCATGCTATTTATTTATTTTTTTTGGGTCATGACAGCAGGGACCTATTAGTACTGCAATGAAGTTCTACACTCTTGAGTGAGTGTTTTATGGTAGTAGTAGTTTTGTGGATATTAAGGACATTGCATTGGACCAGATCTCCAGTCTAAGGTCAGTAGAACATAGAAAAGCTTTAAGGTAGTCCGACTAGCTCACAGTGGACATGTCCTTGATTGTCTTAGTAAGGAAAGGCGGTGGCCTCTCGAGCAGAGTCATGTACTTGGATAAATACAAACTAAAAGGGTCATTGTACTCTTTAATTGGCTTGATAAGGGAAGATTAGTGGGGAATGATGACTCCCTTGAATTTAGAAGACTGGGTCCTGGACTGGTGATTAGTCCGGCTTTATAATAGGATTTCATAATAACACTGGTTAAGTTGTGGTCAAATGATGGTCCACTGAGTCAGTTTTTAGATGATAGGAGCATGGATGCCTAGGAGTTCCAAGACCGCAGTTATGTAATTCTTTGCATTTAGTTTAAGGCCATGGTCTAGGCACCACTTGTTTGTTAGACCCTTATGGTTAGTCCACTGGTCATTTGGTGTGTTTACAACTCCTCCCTGTTTTCAGTCATAAGCAAATGTTGTCGGCTACAAGCCCTTGGTGTCTGCCTTGAAGTAAGCTAAGTAGATACCAAAGAGGAATGGTCCCAGTACAGGTCCCTTGAGTATACCACTGGAAACCACTCTCGCTTGCTTGAAATTGCACCTCCAACACTAATAGGCAGTATTCTTTCAGTCAGCCAGTTTGCTATTCAGCATATAACACAGTGGGCTGCATTTAGTTTGAGTAGAGTAGTATCAAAGGCTTCGGCCAAGTCTGTGTAGATAATGTGAACCAATCTACTTAAGTGTAGTGCCATTGTGACTTGTTCAGAAATGATAACCATGTTTAGGAGGCAGGATCTGCCTTTAACAAATCAAAACTGGTCTAGGTCCAGGATTTGAGGACTGCTTATCTCTGTTAATAAGTTTCACAATGATGCCCTCCATTGTCTTTCATATAAGGCTTATAGTCCTTTGTGGAATGAATTCACTACAATAATTCTCCTTAACTTTCGCATGAATACAGTGGAGAGGCTGGGATGGAAAGACTTCATAACGAAGCAGCTACACAATATTTGGTACTAACAGGGGATAGCCTAGTACATTTTCTGGGCCCATGGACCTCGTGTTTTTTAAACCTTGGAAAGAGCATTTAAGACTTGTTCAGAGGTCATGGGAGTAACATAAGCATGCTAATGTGTAGTGGATTATTAGGTGGCAATAAGGGAGAAAAGTTTGAGCTGTAGTCTGCTAGTAAGTTGGCTATGTCCTCAGCGGATGAGAATGTGGTGTTAATTTTGTATTAACTCTAACCATTGTTGGGTTATTATTTCTGAGGTTCTAGACATAGCTGAAGAAAGTTTTATGGTCATCCTTAATGTGGGTAGCAATTCTCAGTTTGTACTTCTTTTTGGTGGATTTCATGTTGTTATTAAGCATTTTGTTGATCTTTTTGAACTGGTATATAGGTGATTGGGTATTAAATGTGCTTTTATGGATCGGTTTACTTCATTTTACTGTATAGCTCATTGATACTGAGTACTTGTATGTTTTCTTTTCTAACAACTAGCATTACTGAAATCCTGCCCTCCCTTAAATGTTACTTTTCCTTCCTCTTGATCATTTCTGTGCATGAATTGTACTCACAAATTACATTTATTTCTGTGTAATTTGCTCCTTACTAGCTCCAGTTCTTCTGTCTCATTTACAATATTAAATGCTTTGGTTACGGTTGATTTGGGTTTCATTTTTCCATTTTCTTGTATTAATTTTTTTCTGAGAGCCAGTAGCATTAAATTTAATATCTTAATATGTGTAGGCAGTTTTAAGCCTATATCCCAACTCCAGCTCTAAAGAAACATTTCCTGGATTATAATCATTTGTTTCCCTGATATTTCTGACTATGGTTTCTGCAGTGACTTTTTAAAATCTGCGAACTCATTTCATCTTAGAAAACATATTCTAGATCTTTCTTTCCAGTCTCACTTCCAGCATTTGCTGTTTTCCTGAAGAAAAAATTACTGGTCTGTTTTAGGTATAAAAATATATATACAAACACTTCAATTAAAAATCTTAATCCTTCTGGACTGGCTTGCATAGTTAGGGGCCATGCAGATATCCTACCACTGTTGCTTTGTATTTAGGCTTTCCATTTTCTTGCCACACTTTTGTAACCTCTTCTGATTGATTGTTGTAGTTATGGAGTATGTGTATGCCCTGCCAATTAAATTTTTTTAACCGCAACTTCAGTTCTAGCTTCAACTAAAAACTTTGCCAAAGTTGGTCTTTTACTTAGCTCTTCCTGTCCCTTTCTGTTTGCTTGTAGATGTCAATTCCTGATAGGGAAGGTAGTTTCTGATCTACAGCCCAAATTTCTGTTTGGCCTTGCCCCACTGTTTCCTTCCAGAGTTACTTGCTCTCAGTACCTTGGTGGTTTTCCTACTTTACTGCAATAAATTCCAATCCCATCATGCCTATTTTCTATGCCCCTGTTTGCAATCATCCCTATTTGTAAAATCTCCTTTCCCCATTATCTTAAGGGCCTGATTCCTTAATCATTTTGTCATTGTTTCGTGACCCCCCCCGCCCCACGTTTCATCATCATGCCCTTAGATTGATTTGTAACATTTTGCTTGTGTTGTGTATGTGAGGCTTAAATGTATAGCTTTGCTATAATCCCTTCTCATCAGATAGTCCTAAACCCCCTTGTTTTATGGAGAGAAATAACTTATCCCACTTAGTTTTGCCCTCTTCCCCTCCCAAACAAATTCCTTCAATTCTCTGTTAATGATGGTCCACAACTTTACTTCTGGTTGGTTAAAAAAAAAAAAAAACTGTGTTTAACACTGAAGGGACTAGAAACGTTTTCATGATCTCTCTCACTCAAAACATTAACAGGGAGAAGGTTGTCAACTCACCCACCACTGCATATTCACATAGTACCACTGCTCATACACATACTACTACTCACACATATACAAGATAAATATATGACCCACTATTAACATAGCGGCTTGTAAGTAGAAAAAATTAGAATCAAAATCAAGCCAAAACTCCACAGCTGTAATTAGTATTAAACAATAGAGGAAGCGGACAACGCCCTTTTTGGAACAAGAACAGTTGTAACCAATGATTTCATTCACAAAGGTACACACCTTCTAGTTTTCAATATTGGTTTTAAGGGAACGACAGCATTCAGTCCCGGAGGGCAATCTGCTCATAGATTTATTATCTATTTCATTTCACTTCAGTTTTAGTGGTCATGTCACCTTGTTTTATCCCTTCATGAATTTTATCAATAGCTTTAAAAACAAAGCTGTGGTTATGAAACTTAGCAGCATGCACCGCTAAAACATTGTGTACATCTCCTTTACGTATGTCATACAAATGTCTTAGAATCCTTCTTTTAAATACTTGGTTTGTTTTTCCAACATAAAATGAGGTGCAATTTTTACAAGTTGCCAGATATACCACATTCTTTGTGTTGCAGGTTACTTTGCAATTAAAAATGTGTTCACGATTAGTGATTGGATGCAAGTATGTATTGCTGCTATCTATAAAGCTACAGGCAGTACAATTGCCACATTTGAAAGTTCCTTTACGTCCAGTGGGCTCTGATTTTGAAAACCCAACCTTTGTACATAAAAGTCTCTTGATATTCTTTTTATTCTTATAGCCAAACCATGGTTTTGTTCCTACTATAGTACAAGGTTCGGATCTTGAGTGAGTATTGGCCAGAACTTAGTAACAATATCTTTAATTTGCTTATTATCATTATTAAAAGTCAACATTATCCTCAAAGGCTGAGATTCCTGTGGTGTAATTCTTGACTCCTGATTAAATTCTTACATCTGACTTCTTTGAAAAGTGGTTAAAGCATTTTCTGTTTCCTGTTGGGAGTAACCACGTGATTGGAAACGCTCTTTTAGATCAATCATTTCTTGCTGTAAATCTTCTACTTGCGTGCATCTTTTAGAGATCCTAGTTAACTCATTTTTCATTATATTCTTCGTAACATGTTTAGGATGCATGCTATTTCTATGGAGGTAATGGTTTATTTACATATATTCCAAATGAACACGGGATAGAAACTGTAAGAAAAGTTATTGGAGAAATCAATGAATATAAGAATGCAAATCTCATTTGTTCCTTACTTGAAATGGTGCTTGAAACCAGTTTTTTCACTTATGGTGAAAACATCTATTGGCAGCGTTTGGGGGTAGCTAAGGGCACCCCCTGTGCCAATAGTTACGCAAACATAGTTCTGTCAGACTGGGAAAAACAGTACATTAATATTACCATAAGTTTGGTTTCATCATGTTAAATTCTATGGTCGTTTTGTGGATGACCTTTTTTTTTTTATTATGGGAAGGTGAGGAACCTGAATTTTTGCAATATTTAAATGAAACTACCTCCTTTCTGAAATTCACCAGTCAGCATTCATGTCAACAAGTTAGTTTTCTTGATGTTTATATCACTTTAAATAGAGAAAAAGAAATGGAGACATCGCTGTTCAGAAAAAACACCTGGAGAAACCATTACCTCCATAGAAGTAGCATGCATCCTAGACATGTTATGAAGAATATAATGAAAATGAGTTAACTAGGATCTCTAAAAGATGCACGCAAGTAGAAGATTTACAGCAAGAAATGATAGATCTAAAAGAGCGTTTACAATCACGTGGTTAATCCCAACAGGAAACAGAAAATGCTTTAACCACTTTTCAAAGAAGTCAGACGTAAGAATTTAATCAATGTCAAGAATTACACCACAGGAATCTCAGCCTTTGAGGCTAATGTTAACTTTTAGTACTGATAATAAGCAAATTAAAGATATTGTTTCTACGTTCTGGCCAATACTCACTCAAGATCTGAACCTTTGTACTATTGTAGGAACAAAACCACGGTTTGGCTATAAGAATAAAAAGAATATCAAGAGACTTTTATGTACAAAGGATGGGTTTTCAAAATCAGAGCCCACTGGATGTAAAGGAACTTTCAAATGTGGCAATTATACTGCCTGTGGCTTTATAGATAGTAGCGATACATACATACATCCAGTCACTAATTGTGAATACATTTTTAATTGCAAAGTAACCTGCAACACAAAGAATGTGGTATACCTGGCAACTTGTAAAAATTGCACCTCATTTTATGTTGGAAAAACAAACCAAATATTTAAAAGAAGGATTCTACGACATTTGTATGACATACGTAAAGGAGATGTACACAATGCTTTAGCGGTGCTTGTTGCTAAGTTTCATAACCACAGCTTTGTTTTTAAAGCTATTGATAAAATTCATGAAGGGATAAAACAAGGTGACCTGACCACTAAAACTGAAGTAAGTGAAACGAAATGGATAATAAATCTACGAGCAGATTGCCCTCCGGGACTGAATGCTGTTGCTCCCTTAAAACCAATATTGAAAACTAGAAGACCTACCATTAGGTGAAAAAGAAGGTGTGTACCTTAGTGAATGAAATCATTGGTTACAACTGTTCTTGTTCCAGAAAGGGCGTTGTCCGCTTCCTCTATGATTATTGGCTAAGCCTTTTAATAAAGAAAGAAATGGAGTCACTATTTGATACGATCTGAAGAAGGTTATTACCGAAAGCGCGTGTCGTGGTATTTTGGGACTTTAATTCCTTTTGTTGCATTCAAGCTGTGGAAATTTTATGTATATTTGAAAACTGACTTTGTAAACTTAGTTTGCTGCATTGTATTCTCTACCGGCAAGGTACTAACAGTGCCTTACATTTTGGAAACGCTACTAATGTGGAGCCATTAAACTACGAAAGCTCAAGACTTTGTGCTACATTCTTTTGAAAAGCCTTTGCTTTTCCAGTACTGTTTAGTACTGAAAGCCTGTTCGGCTTTGTATCTGCAGTGTTACATGCTTAGTTTGTGTTACTGTGTCATTAGGCACTGTGAAAGTCTTTTGTCCTTTCTATCAGCATTGAGAATTCTGTTTGCTGCTTAGAAAACTCTACTAATTAAAGTGCTTGTAGCATTTGTTGTATTTCACACACTGAAACATTAACTAGCGTGGAGTGTAGTTTTTTAGACACTGTAAAGCCTAAATCTTCGTTCATTTAATTTGTGAAACGTCATCAAATAAGGCGTTCGTAATACATCATGCTTCGTTAGCGCTGATAAATGCAGAGCCGTTTAAATTTTGAAAAGCTTTTCAGCTACAAGTTACCTTTTTCTGAAGAGCGGTTAGAGTGTCTGGGACCTTACAGTATTGTGTTATTTATATTTTTACTTTAGCTTTCTCCAACACATGAATTTTAAACATATGTTTTATTCTCTGGATTTCGGCAAGAAGTCATTGTGGCATCAACGTTTTTAGTAACTTGCTAACATATTTGGAGAACCAATTTGAACCAAAAGGTTTGTTTGCTATATTTTGAAAGACACTTTGAAAAACATAATAATACTGTGGCATCAACGTGTTTAGTAACCTGCTAACGTATTTGGACCAAAAGGTTTGTTTGTTATATTTTGAAAGACGTTTTGAAAAATACAATAAGACCGAAGGTCTGTATTTATCTTGTGCTTTTGGAATACTTTTAAAGAATATATAAAGTTGTTTGAAGAGAAACCTGAGTTGTTTAATACTGATTTAAGCTGTGGAGTTTCGGCTTGATTTTGATTCTAACTACTCACACATAGAGTACGCATCAAACACACAAATCCACATAGGCAAAGGTTCTTTAGAAAAACTTACCAAAACACCAGAGACTTCCAAAACACAAATCTGCTACAGCTAACAGTCTCCACATCACCCATGACATGTAGCAACACCAGTCTCTCACTCACCAAGTCTGTAAGGCATAACACACAAAAAAAAAAAAAAAATTTTTTTTTGTCATTCGAGACTCAATAGTGAGACACAAGGATGTCTCACTCACCAGGTTGGACAAGGAGAAAGTCACGGTCAGCTGCCTGTCCCGTGCGGGGATTCACCAAATCTTGCATGCTCTCAGTTCTCTCGGCAACAGGTGCCATTATGAGTGTCATAGTTCATGTTGGTTTTAATGACCTGATACATACCTTGCTGGACTATATGAAGAGAGACATGACTGAGCTCTGAGTATATGTCCCAGGCAGGAATGTCCCTAGCCTTGAACAGCATACAACGATCTCCTAGAATGATGCCACAGAATAAACAAAAAATGATTGGTTTTAATAATTCGCTTAGTGTTCTGTGTCATTCCAAGGGGATCCAGTTCCTATCTGCCTAGGAAGCCATGGTCAACAAACTTCTCTGCTATGCCAGAGATGGTTTGCACCTGGCATCCCTAGGCTTTTGGCTGCTGGCAAAGGTTTTTGCCTACCCTATAGTGCCTTTTTAGGCAAGGTCTCAAACAACATTAACAACATGAAATTAACCAATCAGAACAAAGAAAGGGTTGTGCTGCTAAATGCTTGGAGCACAGGCCAAAAACTGTCCTCCCTGAAAGCACTTGTATCATTAGAAGATGTAGATCTCTGTGCAGTCACAGAAACCTGGTTTAAGGTCTCCGAGAATACCCCAGCTTTGCAAGGTTACAATACATTCCACACCTTTAGACCACAAAATGAATGTGTGAAAACCAAAAGGGGCAGTGTTTCAGTCTCTATTAGAGATATATTCACCTCCCATCTAGTTAGACTGGACAACTCCATGGAGTTACTCCAGGTCCAGGTTACAGTGGGCAAGTCCTAGCCAGTTATAGATCCACCTCCATGGGTCATGATTCCCATGAAGCCTACTTCACCAAACTGAAGGCAATCCATTGTTACGAAACACACTGGTTTGGGTAATTTCAATTATCCCACCATCAACTGGGAAATGTACGCTAGCCCAAACTAGCTAGCACAAAAGTTTCAAATGCCTTTGAGCAAATTGTCCATACCCCGACAAGAGGAACAAACATTCTAGATCTGGTCCTCAACAGCATGTCAAACAGATGCTGTGCTGAAACTGTTGGACCCTCAGCTAAAACTGACCACAAGTCAGTCACCTCTAAACTGATGTTAACATGAGAACTCACAAAACGTCACCAAGGCAAACTATACCCTCCTATATGAATAAATATGTCGATGCTTTCCAAGTCCCACCCCAAGATGAAAGTGGTAGCTACGCTGAAGATTGCTCTAAAACCCTCTACAATCACATGCATAAATGTATAAAGTCGGCTGTACCAGAAGGAATCAAAGCCAGAGCCCCAGATAAAATCAAGCTGCCATGGTGGTCTTCCAGCATCAGCAAACTCTGCAATCAATGCAAAAAGTTGCTGTCCAGGAAAACAAAGACAAGAACCCAAGAATGGAAAAGCATTCTTCTCGGCCTTAACAGGCAAATCAGACAACTTGGAAAGTCCTCCAAGACCTCCTTTGAGAGAAACCTAACAAGTCTTGCCAAGGATAAACAATGCCTTTTACAGCAACTTATGTAACCTAAAAGGTAGTTCCCAAGCATGTGCAGAACTTGTGCCCAGTGGTATCACACACAGACCCCACAGAGATAGCAAACCTGCTAGTGGACAGGTTTGGTGAAAGTTTCACTCCATTATCCTCTCCTAACTTGCAACAAACCATCCCCCAACCCCCCCACCTTATATATCTGAAGAGCAGGTCCTCAAAGCCCTGCCCAAGGCAAAGAACACAGCCTGGGTGGGACCAGATGACATCCCAGGCTGTGTTCCAAACATGCTAGAACATGAACTAGCGTCACTGCTAATTACCATTTTGAGTTACAGCCTAACCACAGGCTTTGTTTCTGCAAAATGGAGAACAGCCACAGTTATTCCCCTCCACAAAGGTGACCTAGCAACAGACCCGGGGAACTACAGACCCATAAGCCTGACCAGCCTTATCTGTATGGCCATAGAATGCATCGTTAAGGATCTCATAAAGACATAGGTGATCTCCAAACCCTGGATCTTTCCCAATTCGGGTTCTTGAAGGGCGGATCATGCCTGTTAAATGTGGTAGATTTTTTTGAAAGTGTGACAAAGGCCATTGATGAGGGCAAATCTGTGCACACAGCATACCAAGACTTGGCAAAGGTTTTGAAACAACCCCACATTCAGGCATTACCGATAAACTCAACAAACTGTAGCCCATTTCATTGTAAGATGAATCACCAATTGTCTCACAAACCGGGCACACTATCAAATTGGGTGATGCCACATCAACCAGCAGACCTGTTACCAGCAGGGTGCCACGGGGGTCAGTGCTGGGCCCCCTACTGTTTAGTATATACTTCTCAGAAGTTCAGGTCAAAACTAAAGGATTGTGGCCGACCAGGTTTGCAGACAACTGCAAACTAGGTGCAGTCATTGAATTCCCAAATGATGTCCGTATACTCCAGGAGGGTCTTACAAAGACCAAAACTGGTGTATTACTCTCAAACTGAAAGCAAATAAATGCATCATTCCCTATAGCACAAACAATATCCCTTCACACTATCAAATCAGAGATACCCTAAATACCCATGAAGTGGTAAGGGACCTGGGATTTCAGGTTGACCGAGACCTGAACTTAGACCACCACGTGTCTACAATTGTAAGTAAAGCTTTCCATGTAGCTCAGTTGGTTAGTAAAGGAATCTCCTTGAGAGGAAAAGAGGTTATAATTCTCCTGTACTTGGCACTTATCTGGCCCATAATTAAGTAAAACACCCCATTCGGTACGTAACATACTAAGCACCTATAGAAGTTAGAGAGACCTCAGAGGTTTCTAACAGAGAAGATCAAGGGTCTCCAGCATGTGCCTTAGATGGACCGACTAAAGCCCCTGTCACTGTACTCCATATCCTATAGACTTCTTAGCAGAGACTTTTATCTGCCGTACAGAGCAATCCATGACCCAAACCTAATGAACTTACTGCATGTCTGTAAATCAAATGGGTCTAGGGCTACCCATTCCAGGGACTTAAGTGCAGCCTATGACTTAAGTAGAACTTGCCGGAGGACAGATTCATCTCCCAGCGACTGCCACGTCTTTGGAACAGGCTAGCAATTCATGTGAAACAGAGCACCTCTGTGACACTGTTCAAGAGGAACCTGGATGAGTGGATTGGGCTCCGTAAATTCTTACATGGGATAGCACCCACAGCCCTCCTGGACATGGGCAGTCATCATTAAATGCAATCTTGAGTATTGACTAGTACTAGCGTGTAACATTGGGTTGAAATGGCTAGGCTTTAAATGACATCTGAGTCTATAGCCTAGTAATCTCCTGTGTTCCTATGTTTGTAATCTTACTGTTTATATCCATAGTGAAGAGCTTCTAACTTTTCATTTTTTTGTATCATCTTTTTAGTCTCTTCCCACTTATTCTTAATTGCCTTAATTGAATACTTTTTAATCGGTACATCTAAGTACTTCATTTTATCATCCCCTTAGAAACAAGTACTGCTAAACCAAGTTGTGTGGTATATAGTTTGCAGCTACAGCATTTGTCTTATCTTCCTTTGTTTTACATCCTGAAAAGACTTGAACGTGTCTCAGAATGTTCCACTACACTCAAAAGATCTTTTTGTGGATTTAGCAAATTACTAATAGTAATAGAGGGAGTATTATGTGGATTTATCAAGCACATGATAATAATAATAATAATAATAATAATAATAATAATAATAATAATACATAATATTGTCTGCAAGTAAGGCTAGCTTTTCTTGATTACTATACTGGTTATTTCCTTGAATTTGTGAGTCCCCTGTTTTCTTTGACAATGACTAACTGTAAAGCAAATAAAGGGAAAAGAGGACACTCCTGCCTGGGTCCTCCCACATTACTTCTTGCTTCAAACCCTTTACAGATCCTCCTGATTAGTTTATTCTGTCAGGGAGCACATACTACTATTGCTCTACTCAAAATTCCAGCTGACACTTTTGAATGCCTTCTCTACATTGAGCCATCAAGAGTACTAGCATTTAGTGATGGTTTGCTTCTATCTGGATCATCATTTTTGTGTTGATATTGTCTAGTATTTACTTCCCCTTCACAAAAGTCATATTAATGTACATCTAGCACCTTTGACATTCTCTTTGATAGTATAGACTTGAACACATTATAATCCTGAACACATTATAATCCTGGTTTAAAATTGAAATTGGTTTATATGTAGCTGGATCTGAGGGATCTGTACCATCTTAAGGTAATAAAACTACCATAGCTTTCTACTTTCTTCCAAGTTACTGGGGTTGACCCTCCCTTTAAAATATTAAGGAAAACCCTCCAGATCTTTATCACTTTCTCCTCTCCTAACTTCCAAACCTCCATATGGATACCTTTTGTTCTGAGACTTTCCTTTTGACTGATTTTATACACAACCATTTTCATCACATCCCTTCCTGTCTTCGAGGTTTATTCTTGAACATAGTCTTCCTTTAACCTTGACATAGAAAATTCACTATTATAAGGTAATATTTCTGAGTGTTTCATTGTAGTTTGGGTTACTTGGTTGTAGAAGCTGGAATTAATGAAGTCCAGGAATCTTTGTTGCTTAGAGGTACCCCAACAAATGGAAAGGTAGTTCAAGTCACACGGGAGGATAGCGTTGGGATGCATAGCAAGCCATCTCAGTTTGTTGAAATATGCTTTGTAGTTTGCTAGGGCCATGAAGGGGGTGTGATAGATAGCAACAGTGTGGCACTGAATTTTATCATGAGAAGGATTTGGATGAGTTGAAGGTCATTTTTATTGCAGTGAGTCTAGAGATGAAATGTCTGAGACCTCCAGGCCAGACACCATTTTCCAGTACCTGCAAAGGGTGTTTTGGCTTTCTATTTTCTTACATAAACTATTAATTAACCGCATCCCTTCTGGATACTCCAACATTCCTGAACTTCCTTTCCATTTTCTGCTTTTCACCCTTACTGACACAATGTAGCGCCTCTTGGTTCTGTTTTGAAGGTTAAAGGTGTCTGGCCTACTGCTGGCTGCAGACTATGCTGTATTCATTTACCTTTGGTTTGGAACACACTGTGTGGCCACTTTGCATTAGATAAGGCTATAGGCAGCTTTCCATGATGGATGTACATTAATCAACAGCTTAATTTCAGCTCTCCCAGTGTAAAAATAGAAACTAGTAGATAAGGGCCAGGAATTCTACCGGTTTTAGTAAAACTCAGTTAATGAAGTCTAGGAATCAATTAAGGATTTAGTTAAGGCAAATACACTGGCTGGATGCCAGCAAATAAGAAACTTGAGCCTGAAAGAAAATCAGCTGGAAAAGGTGAACAGAAAACTGACTGGGAAGAATTCTGCAGCTGTTTAGCAAAAAGCAGTTCAAGCTCCAGCTTTGGTACAAAAAGTGGTATCCAGTAATTTAGAGGAAAAAATATGTACTCTGACCTGGTTTATTTTAAATGAAACGTTGAAGGAGTATATAAACTGAAATAAAACACCTGGAAAAAGTGGAAGAAGCTGTAAACTACGGTTACGATGAAATGATAAAAATGAAGTCAGAGGTCAAAATGAAGAAAAAGCTGGCTGAGTATGAAATTGTTCAAGAAGAGTTGCTTCAAAAATATTAGAGGACAAGAGCATACAGAGAAAACCTGAGAATTTATTTTCTACAGAGAAACTAAAGGAGCTGACTACATTTTATGAAAGGACAAATAAGTAACTGTACTTATATTACATAGCAGGAGTTTTTAATTAAAAGGGGCACATTGTGTACAAGTTCCAGACCAGGCCAAGAGAAAGCAGCCAAGACCTGTATTGGTAAATATGCAATCCTACCAGCAGAAAGTTAATCCTGACAAAACTGTGGCAGAAGGGAAACTTTTTATAAAATGAAGATGGTAGTGTGGATATGGAAAATGTTAACTCTTCACCAGACAGAAGACAAGCAAAATTATTCCAGCAATTAGGGAATGTCGAGATGCAGATGACATTCAAACTGCTGTATCCATCTTTTTAGAATATTATTTTTCCCAGAGGATCAAAGTATTTTTTTATTTTATTTAGAGCAGGCTTAGGGGGGGAATACAAAAGTTTACCCAACATGGGGTTAGTCATCAAACCAAAGGGGATGGTTCTTCTCATTCTTCTGATGGTAGGGCTCATACAGAGACTTTTCCAGTGGAATCTTTTCCACTTTCCAAATCAAAATGCTAGAGAGAGCGAGAGAGAGAGACCAAAAAAACATGAGTTGAGTAGAAGAATTGGGAGTATGTTGGACTTGAACCGGAGTCTGGGGTTGGGAGGTTGAGATGAACAGGAAGAAGAGCAGCAGCACTGAAATTAGTGAATAAATGTGAGACTGTAAAGCATCAGTCACGTATATGAAGTATGGATCTACAAGAAAAAGTGGCTGAGAAAGATGCAAAAGAGATTTGTATAAAAAGTAACAGCAATTGTTTAGAAGAGCTGAGAAAGGTTAAAGTAGTACAGAATAAAGGGGTTTTCAGAACAAGAAGAGGGGCAAATGCAGAGTGCTAAGGAGAAAATAAGGGAGTGTCTGGATAGTATGCATGATTTTAGAAAGCTTGCTGATAAGCAACTGTTTTTTGATGATAACTCCGGAGTACAATAATTTTTAGCACAGTGACTTGGGCAACAGGGAACTGTAACAATAAAAATATCCAGAGATCCTGTAGTGGTAGAGGTATTTCACAAATGTTATGAAAATTTGTATAAAGTAGAAAAATGTGGATATCAAGAAAGAGCACAAATGGAAATGTTTATATTGGACTTAAGTATGCCAAGGTTATAGGTATACAGGTCTTAATAGTTGATAGGGGGAGATGAAATAAAAAAATCATAATATATAACCATTCTACAGAAAATCTTCAGGGATTGAGGGTATTTCTGTTTGGAAGCTGTGGTGGTAGAAAGTAATGAAGATCTTTAAGATTTTGTAAAAAAATAAAAATAAAAAATTGTACAAGAACCAAGACCCTGGAAGAAAGCTGTGGTGGCTGTAATTTCTAAAGACAGCAAAGATCTGTCAGACCCTGTTTAATATAAGCCTATTTCAAATGTAAACAATTTTTGCCAATTATTTGTCTACAGTAGCTGTAAGAATTACAAAGTTATTGCCAAAATTGATAGATATGGATCGGTTTGGTTTTGTGAAGGTGAGGTGATTAATAGAACAGTGATATAGAGGCAAGAATGTAGAAAATGCCAATGATGTTGGTGGGTCTTGATGCAGACAAAGAATTTGACAGAGTAAGCTGGGTTTTAATGAGTAGGATGAATGACGCATTTGCGTTCCCTGATGCAACAATAAGGTTAATTAGGGTGTATGAGGGATCGGAGGCAAAACATAAAATGGGAGGAGGGTTCATCTCTGAGAATGTGTCTGAACAGAGGAGCCAAGTTGCAGAATTCTTAACTCAACACTGATAATTTATTTGATAATGGAAAACTTCCCTTTACATTGATAGTGTTCTCTTATTTTTATAGCGCACACACAGATAAAAAACTTGTTACATCAAGCCATGGGGCATTCACCTAAGCAAAATTAAGAGAAAATATTTCATGTCTACATATGTTATTAGTGCACTTTTATACTGCATTCCCCATGCAAACAGCCCAAGATTTTAACATACTAACTTGAGCATGTTTTGACAAGCCTTTCTTTGCATTTTACATGTAATGCCTATATTTCTTAAAAGTAATGATTAAAAATGTGTTATGTCAAAAAGACCGTAATCCCTGAAAATGCTTTACTGTATAACTTGTAATATATATCATGAGATATTTTGTATAAATACTACTAAGAACAGAAACAGCTGCTCTTTTTTTTCCTTTTATTGTCCTTTAAAACATTAATGACATGAGGTGTTGTATATGCCTTTCAGTCACCCCTCCACAAGTTTAATAAGGTCAACTAAAGTCCACTCTTTGAGCCACATTTTCTTGTAAAGCCATACTTCAGAAATGTGATTGAGGCTTTATAGTCTCACATTGTATTCACTTATTTCAGAGCTGCTGGTCTTCGTAAGTTCATAGGAGGTTGCTAGGTTAACAGCTAAAGAGCCCTTATAAACCTAGCCATTGTAACCCATTTTACCCAATATATTGCTCCTGGGGAAAGAGGATGGTATGAATTTCTGCCTATGCCTGGAGTGTCTTGCAGATTTCCCCTTCCCATAAGGGAATAGGTGCAACCCCAGATGTGAATTTGTGATTCCTCATCCATTTATTCATTGATTGCTTTTGAAGAGGGTCAGGGAAGGGCAGTGCTTGGTGTGAATAGGAAGCCTGTTCCTAAGAAGGGGCAATCTCTTGAGACGTATCTGTCTCTCCAGCGTGTTTTGTTTTCATCAGTAAGTTTAGATCCCTAGGTCAGGTGACATTGTGCTGTTTGACATGCATATGTGTAGCAGCTCCATCAGGGCTGGATTTGAGTGCCTTTTTAGTGAGGCCAAAAGCCACTCAATTGTACATCAGTATAAAGGCAGCGAAAAACAAGGTAAGCTGATTCATAAGCCCTCCAGTCAGTAAAACTACATGCAGGAATCGAGAGCATTTCCCAGCCTATACAGACCAAGCTACAACTGCCTACCACTGTATGCTCTGTTCTCATGATGTAAAAACACCGAAGAGAGCTTGCTATAGTGTAAAAGTATGGTACTTTATCCAACAGTTAGCTAGCTAATGAATTCAGAGCAAGTAAATTAGTAGAACAGACAATGAGAGGCAAAATGTACCTTTTTTTTTCCGTTCTCGAAATAGGCACAAGGAAAGGCAAGCAAACGATTCAAGATGTAAACAGCAGTGTAGTATAAAGCTCAATTTACAGTAAGGGTGCACAGCTTAAAATCACCAAGTTTAAAAAGCAGATCAAGGAATGAGAGGGTAGGTGGGAAAAATAGTCAGCAGGGAGTCAACAATGGTGCTTGTAGATTTTGCAGGCCTTGAGTCTTATCAGAAAATAAAAGGCCACAGATGTTCTCTGTGTATTTGTGTCACTCAAGAAACAAATTAGCCAGTGAAAAACAATGTGAAATGTGCAGCCTAGGTGGTTTCTGTAGATCAACCCCAGTTGTGATGCAATTGTAGCTGTTATGCTTATTTCTATTCTGTAAGCAGTAACCAGTCCCTCATAAGCTATGGTAATTGGATTACTCTTTTGTTAAAAGGTACTGGTACTCCTTTCCTGTATACTGTTTTTCATCTTTTTATTTATTTTTTTGAGCATTTCATTGTAGGTTGCCCATGTTTTAGAGTTAAAACTGCTACTCCATTTCCTACAATAGGATTATACTTCAAGGTATTTTCCTTGCTAGCTCTGTATTGCTCATTATAGTTGAAGTAGCTCCCTAGTGTGTCACTTTATTTCTGAGGTACATTTACTGTTTTTCATAGGTCAATAGCCACTGTCTTGTACTATACCAAAGGCTGTAACAGTTAATCAGACTTAAACTTTCTTAGGTTCCTTTAGAAAAGTTCATACGAGAGAGTTTTTTATTTCATGGTTGTTTCCTTTCATATGTTGTACTTCAGTAACTTCAGGTTGCAGATGTACACTGTGTCATGATCAGACAGCGCCAACGATGCTTTCTTTGTAGAGTTTTTATTGCTGTTTGTTGCATATCTTTTTTCATGTACTTCTGTCCTTTGATGTTTATCAGGACTGCTCCTGTCATATAATATTTCCTGTATGAAATTGATGTACATTCCCATAATACCATCCCTTCCACTTGCTTGTAGTCCCAATTACAGTTCTGCATCCTTGCTAATGAATTTGCTGAATTCTAGTGATGGCCTTTCAGTGATTCTTCTATTTGGTCTTAATCAGTCATCTTCCATACAGGGGATGCAGTTTCATAATCTAGAAGGGAGTGATGATCTGCATCTCTGTTTGTAGGTTGCTGGGTTTGAAATGCAGTTCCATATAGTGGAGGAACTCACTGGATCTTCATATGCAGTTCTTACAGGGAGTCCTTTTTCTCTGTTATGATGCAAGTATTTGTCTTTTCTCTGTCCCACAGGAAGCGTGCTGTACATGATCTACTGCTGGCTGTTGCCAGTACTCTCATAATTCATGCTTGCAAAAAAAGAAGTGTGGAGGAAGGTCATGGAGAAACGTCTGTCTTGCTGATGTCCCAGGCTGCTATCATCTAAAATGTGTCTCATCTCTGCATTAGAAATTGATCTAAAATTCTTACCTTTAAAGAACACCCCCCCCTTTTTTTTCTTTAAGTGGTATGCATATGTAGATCATAGAAGATACTTGAGGTATGTAGAGAGAGACCTCTTCAATTTTTGTCAGCTACAGGTTGAGTAGCCAAGTACTCCGGATTGTGAGGAATGCTCCACATTCAACATAGACTTAGCTGTGTGTTCTGCATTAAACAGTGCCAGCTTTTCTTTGCATTTTTATTATTGGCTCAGATAACGCATTGTGGTATAAGAGCCAGTCAACTCACTGCACCTAACACAAAAAGAACTATTGGGTGTACGAGGAATTCGACCAGTCGCATGCTGCTACTAGTTTTCGTTCCACTACAATATCTTCAAAATAAAGGTATTGCAGGGTGCAGAGAGAGAGAGAGCATTTTAATTTTGAAGAGTGCTGTTCAAATGAATGTAAAGACACATTAGTATTTTAAAGTATGTCACGTCAACTGGTGCAGAATAGTTCAAAAGGTCATCTACAAAATATAGGCATTTATAAGTCACTGTAGTGCCGTGACTTGCTTAAGCTCTTTGAGTATGCAATTTAAAGTAATGATAGTCGAGCTGAGGTCTGTATAATGCAGTTGTATACTTGGCAATTACTTAACATGTTGGCTGTAACTAAGTGCTTCAACAGAAATTACTTTAACAATGTGATCTCTGTATGAGTGGCAGTGTCTCAACGTTTGCATAATTAGAGTAAATAAATGTCAGCATATTTTTAAGTCAAAAGCAGCTATGCTGTTGTACAGATTTACGTTATTAGCTCTGGTTTTGTAAGAATATGTAGAAAGTGGTATGTCTGAGTGTGTGTGCATGCATGTCTACGTGCATGCGTATGTTTGTGTGTGCATCTTTGTCAGTCCATCTAAGATCTATATAATAAAACTTATTGTTTTTTCTTTGGGTTAATTGTGCATAATACTTTTACTCTGTTATTTGTGTTAATGTGATTATTTTGTCTGTGTTGTATGTAAGCTTGTTTATGTATATGTCAACATTTCTTCTATTTTATGTGGAGCTTTTCTTCCCAGAACTCCACTGAAATAAGATTTGTGTCCAGTCTGACTTTCCCGGTAAACAAATGTAAAATAATAAAATAAGCTCAGCATATTTAAAAATGGTGAACCCTGCCTTCCTTGAAGCTCCTCCTTCCTCCAGTGTATTCCAGTAGAAATCCAACCAACACTGAAAACTGTATGTTGTAAGACTTGACTTTAAGATATTATTCCGTGATTGAAAAAGTAAATTGGAAAAAAAAAAAAAAAAAAAACTTTAAATCACTGATAAAGGAATGTCTTGTAGAGGAATGTTTACAAATGAAGTAGGAATGGGGAATGCATGCCAGCAGTCCATGCCATGTGGAAATTTCATGCTTATGGTTATATTTGAGCAGTGCAAAATCATGATTGTCAGACATTGCTAGGGTCTGTGTTCCACTTTGACCTCTCTAAGAGGTTGAGTCCTTTGGCTACAGGATTTAATTGAAAACACTTTAATGGAAATGTCAGCCTCTTTTTGATAAATTTCTTAAAACAGGTTTAATAAGCTTGTTACAAGTGTCTGGTTTCTGAATGCACTGTGTAGCTTAAGTGGCTTGTGTTGAGTTGCATAGTTTGCAGTGAGATTGGGGGATTCTAAGCAGGACTGGAGAGCAGATCTGAGCTTTAAGTGTTGCACTTAGTTTATAGGCATTCTGCTGATTTTATTGGCATTGTAGCTGTTTGGGACCGGTTTGCCATACCTCTTAACTTTTTAGGACAATAATTCAGGACAAAGCCAAAGTTAATGGGGGGGGGGGGGCAGAGGCTCAGAAATGGGGACAGAATTGCTCTAAAAAAGTTAGAAAGTTGATATAATAACCAGAAAATGCATCCTAATGCTAAACTTAAGTATGTGAAGTCTGAAACTTCATATCTGTTATTATTTAGTAACTTCAGTCCTCAATGATTTGCCATAAAACCACAATTTTTTGGAGGAGAAGAACAGAAATATCAGGCAAAAATCTGGGAATTCTGAAAATCTGGATAGTTGAGAGGTGCTCTGCTTACTTAATGTTTGTTATGGCAGTAAGTTTCATAAATGAGGCAAACGTGAACTAGGGAGCAAAGTGCTGCAACCAAAAACTGCTTGTGTGATGTAGCAGGTGCTTAGTAAATACCAAAAGGAAGTAATGTAAGGATTTCACAGAAAGCCAGAGAAGTTTGTAGAAAAACTGCAGATATGGATATAGGCTGGAATTGGTACTTGAGTAATATTTATTGTTTGGAGTTGGATTAAAGGGAAGGAAATGAGCATTGTGATTTGTGAAACCTGTCATTTAGATGGAGTTATCTGTTAAGATTAAGGAAGATTCATTCTGTTTTTTGTTTTCTACTAATTTACTTTTAACTGTCATTTTTTTCATAGTAGTGTTTAACTTAACATATTTCTTAAACTCCCTCTGCTTGCTTTGTGTAAGTCAAACATTTTGGTTTGTAGCTCGTAAAACACAGTTAATGGAAGGTACAGGATAATGATGATCTTGGATAATGACCATGTTGCTGTGCATTTCAGAAATGGATGTCCATTAATTCACCTCGAGTGAAGACTGAGAGGTTAATTTCTTGTCATGTATTTTGAGAGCACACAAAAATAGTTGAATTGGAGGTCCAATCATAATTCTGTACATGCACTTTTAGCTGCTTCTATTTGATACTGTTACAGAAAAGTTGTTTAACTGCATTTGAAGCTGTCTGTGTTAAGTGTGCATTCTGCTTCTGAGGGCTGTTAGTGACAGTGCTACGTATGTATTGCAGCCTTTGAAAATGTTAGTTGCCTTCTGATACATTTCAGTGCTGAATGATGTGGCATTGTGAGGGTCACTTTCTTTTGCATCAGCAAAATTCATGTGTATGAATTTGCCAGCAGTGATGATGATTTTGCTAAGTTCTGGTGTCTGAACCTGTGTAGCAATGATGGATAGTGTTGTCACCTCATAGCAAGAGGTTCCCTGGTTTGATTCTTGGCTGGGGATGCCTCCTGTGTGAAGTCTGCATGTCCTTCCTGTTTTCAAGTGGGTTTCTTCTGAATACTTCGGTTTCCTCCCACATTCCGAAGACATGCAGTAGGTGGATTGGACACACTGTATTGGTCATAGGTGTGTGTGTGTAAGAATTACTGCAGTAGTGCTTGCTACCAGTGGTGTAAACCTTGGCTGTAGATTGTCACAGGAGTGACACACTGACTCCATTGCAAAATGGGAAAAGGGAGTTCTGAATGAATGGATGAATCTGAGCTGTCCAAAAGTGTAAGTAACCCTAACTGCACAAAGAAAGGTGAGCAGATTGGACAAGGTTCCCATCCCCAACTAAGCAGCCCTGGAGGAGTATGTACTCTTGTCTGCACCTCTTCCTTATGCATGTTGCTGAAGAGTTAAGTACCCTAATTTCAGCTGCATGAGGGTCTGGCGTCATTCCCCCCACTCCCAGATTGGGGTCATCTGTATTTAAAGATTGGACTCTAATTGTCTCCAGGCTGTTGGTAGTGGCACAGCACCAACTTCCCAGCTATTTGATTATTCTCAAGGCAGACTAAGGGCATCACTTTTTTTATTCCTAAATGCACCCCACTGTAACTGATTTGGGCACACGCATGACCGTGGTGGTCTGTTGTGCTCTCTTCCCTTGCATACATTTGTTTTCATCTACATGCTGAGTGAGAGTTGCTACAACAAGCTTCTTCCTGACCACCTCCACTTACTAATGGTGAGTGCTGTAGACCAGTGTCTACACTTCTTACCTCCAGGATTTGTGCAGAAAATAAGAGCTAGAAGCTGCTATGGGAAGGAAAGGCTATGCTTCTTAAGGTCCTCACAGTTCACTGGCCTAGTAAGTACCTATGAGCCTATGGATGGGTGTGCTGGCATCAGCAGCTCACTTCTGCCCTCTTTCAGCACAGCTTCTCAAGTAATGCTACTGAAATGTGGGTCATATATAGGTTGAATGTGCTGCTCACATAGATAAAGCCCTAAGAGGAGAGAAATAGTCATGGATCTCCTTTTACAAAGTGTTAAAAACATTTAATGTAGTGCTTTGAAGCCATTAAGTATGTTTTGCAGGTAATTGTGAGTTAAATGCATGTAGTTTCCAAGCTTAAAAAAAAGCTGTTTTACTTAAATGAATAGTGGCTACTAAACTAAGTTGTCATTTTAGTTGATGCTTTTTGCAGGGAGTAGTTATATATTTTTTGTTACAAGGCTGTATGTGGAATAACAGAACTGTGCCTGTTCGAGCCATAATATATTGATGGGTAGGCTGCATATGAGAATTAAGTGCAAGAGAGTTGAATTTTGACTTACTGGATTATTGTTTTAGTCATACTTCTGTTTATAATTTCAGGCTCTGTGAATGAAGTAGTGGCACCTTTTTGTTTGTCTTAATTTTGCCTTTTGTTATAGTATATTCTCTAAAGTTACTAATAAAAATATTTATTTGTCTTACTAGACTGCATCAGTTATTTTTGCTTGTTTAAGCTGTGAGACTGTGTGGTCTGTTCTAATTAAATTACCTGAAACAGTGAAGCATTCCCAAGAGTTTAGCAGTTTAATTTTTGCATGGGCACCGCTAAATTGGAACTACCTTTTTTCTCAAAAATGATGCCATTTCATTCTGCAGTCATTTAATTGTTTTACATCTGAATTCTTTTGTGCTGTCTTTTCTCTTCAGTCTGCCTTCATGAAGGAGAAGACCAGGAAAAATCCCTTAACAGTATGTAATGAGTGTAGAATGTCTGTCACATGGAGTGTTTTTTTTATTTTACTTCATACACTATATCAATTAAGTTTGCTGTGATTTGTATATTGGCAGCATCCATCTCAGTCTGCTTGTGCATGGCCTCTGTTTTTATGCTGACTTGTGGAACTTGAGTTCATTAACATTTAGCATCTTGTGAATGCATTTTTTCTGTTGTGGAGTGCTTGTGATTTAGTGACTTGTAGCACTGGTTTATATTATCAGCTGTCATTATTTGCTGTAAAATAAAGTTTTCAGATGGTAAACTATCACAGTTCTTGATGAGATTAGTATTAGAAAGTGCCACTGTCAGTGATGTGTTCCTTAACCCATATTTAGGTGTTCCTTTGTGAGGGTTAAGAAGCATGATGTTTCCCAAAATCTTTCGGATTCTTTCACAGCATTAATAGCTGTCACATGTGAGTGTTTCTGTCAATATAGGAAGAGGTTAGAAGCCTGCCTCACTTTCTAGAGATTCATAGCGTTAAGGGTATTTTGCACAGGAACTCTGCAGGTAACTTGTTGCTCAATCTAGGCTTGTTCCAGAGGGACAGAAGAAACAGGATCTGAAATCCACCACCTTTCCAAAATTCGGTAGTGGTCACTGATTCATCACTTGCAGTTGAGCCCCTTTTTACAGGAGACTGACATTCCTATAACTGCATAATTGTCTCATTTCATTATAGCTGATCCCCAGGCTGAATCCATATTTGTTGGCCACTGCTCCAAATGCTCTCTCTAAGCAATTTTTTTCCATTCTGTTCGTCTGTTACCATTTGCTCCTTTAAAGCATCACCTTTTAATTTGTAAGATTACATACATTACTATAAAACAAAACATAGTTTACATTATTATTACTGGCATACACACTTTTTTAAACAAGTTTCATTCATTGCAACATTAGTTGCTCAAGTCATGCCTTCCTTTAAAATTTACATCCCCTCCTGTACCGTTATTCTGCATGGTTTCCAAAAATTCCATGAAACTTGTTCCAGTCATTTTATAAAGATCCTTCCTCCATTTCTTTTATCTCCTTTAGAACATCCAGAACATTCCTGACATAGAGAATAGATTTTGATTTCCTTTTTCTAATAATTGTTTTGTTAGTCATTAATGTTACTTTGTAAGGTCTTGCTTATGGCTAGGCATTTCAGATTCTATATATTCCAGATCAAATAATGATATCCTTAGTTACAGCCATTGCTTTTCCAATATTTCTGTCAAAGTTGTTTTAGGGAGCCTTCAAAATGTGCCAGTTCATTATATTCCCAAAAAGGCGTGTTCCCAGTTATTTTTCCTCCCAAGTTGCACCTCCAGAATTTGCTGTGTAGCTGAGGAACCATCCTTTGAAGTGCACTTGGTATAAAAATACTCGTATAAAGATTTCCGTGAAAAAATCTTATACTGTCTGTACTTTGCTTGATATGTGAGAACCTTACAAATTTCTTTCCATTGTTACTTAGTAAATTATTTTTTTCCTAGTTTTTTCTAACGCACTGTGATTGATTTATTATGTAGTATTTTACACACCTTGCAAATTATCCTTTTTTAACCACAGCTTCATTTCTGGATTCTACTAAAAACTGGCCCACAGCTAGTCTTTACATTAGTACTTGCTTACCCCATCCCTTTCATTTTGCTTCTGTTGTGTTGCCAGTCTGGACATGGAAGGCAGTCGCCACTGCCTTTCCCTCTAGAGTTATTTGCTTCTAATACCTTGGTTCTTTTGCTAATTTCTTCCAGTAAATTCCAGGCCCCTCTTGCCTAACCCTTACTTGCAGACATTACAATGGTAAAATTGCCTTTCTCCTTTTTCTACAGTGGCTGAGCTTTTAAACTACTTTCTGCAACTTTATGAATGTAACAATCTGGTTTGTTATTTTCCGAAATGCTAGTCTCTTGAGCTCGTGAGTCTCCCTCGTCCCCTTACGCACACGTTCACACTCATTTCATCATCTTTTTACACTTGGGTTTCTGATCTTGTGTTTGCATTATGTATACTAGCCTTAACTATCTAAAGTAACCTTTCAAGTCGCCACCTTTTTCTACTGGGGAAATCCACTTATTCCACTTAACTTGTGGCCCCTTCCCCTCACAAATAAATTCCTTCAGCTGTTGTCATCCACTGCTTCTCTTCATTTTGATAAAAATATGTCTATTGTGTTTGTAAACGAAGGGGATTAAAAACTGATTGTATTTAACCATCCATAATCAGAGGCTTCCAGGTTCTCAATTTTTGTGTTTTCTTTAATTTCTCCCCGCATATTCTAAGATGTTAGAAGTCTTATTGTGCCCTCATAAATGTGGGTATTGCTGAACTAATTCATGTGTGGATATATAGCTTACTGCTGTAGCTTTTATATTATTCTAAAGGACCAATGAAGTCCTTTTCTGGATTTATCAAGTGGAAAATAATAGGATCTGCAAATTAAAAAGAAGTGTGTGAATAAAGCTAACTTTTCTTTATTACCATACCAGTTATGTCTTTGCATTTGTGAAGCCCTCATTTTCTTTTTCAGCAGCTCTGCCTATAAAGCAAATAACAGAGGGGAAAGAAGGTTTAGGATTTTTGCTGGAAGTCATTGCATATATATTTTAGAGCCCCCAAGCAAACTTCAGAAACTTGAAACATTTTTTCTCAACTTTCTTCCAAGATTGTGATACCCCCCCCCCCCCCTTTTATGTTGAGCAAAATCTTCCGGGTCTTTCACTTTCTTCTTGCCCAGCTTCCATACTCCCACAGGCGTGCCATCTGTTCCTGGAGACTTGTTTGCTGATTGATTATACATCATTATACCATGACCCCCCCCCATTAGTATTCCAAAACGTGCACGCTGATTGGCCAGCGTGCACGTTGTAAATCGACTTATACTAATGGAAAAAGGTCCGGTCGCCCGGACTTTTTCCATTAGTATAACTGTCTTTTAAAACACTGTCTCGCTATGTTAAAAGAGTTTAACAAAGCGACACAGGTTTAAAAAAAGCAACAGAGATCTCCGTTGCTTTTTTAAAGCTGTCTCGCTATGTTAAACTCCTTTAACATAGCGACACAGTGTGTAAAAAGCAACGGAGATCTTGCTTTCTCCGTTGCTTTTTTTTTTAACCTGTCTTGCTATGTTAAATGGGTTTAACATAGCGAGACAGCTTTAAAATAAGCAACGGACATCTCCGTTGCTTATTTTAAAGCTGTCTCGCTATGTTAAACCCATTTAACATAGTGAAACAGTAAAAAGCAACGGAGATCTTGCTTTCTCCGTTGCTTTTGGCCACAGCTCTGATGTACTGCGTAGGCATGCACAGTACATCAGAACTGCCGCGGATACCAGCCAGCTGCGGAAGGCAGCAAAGAGGCATTATACAATGCCATTATTTAAGAAAAGTAATTATTTCTTTTCTTAAATAATGTCATAGTATAATAGCAATAACCCACTTCTGGGTGTGGGTAATGCGGGATTTACCCACGGTTGTCTTTGAAACCACGTCAACCGTGGGTAAATGCCGCATTACCCACACCCAGGCGTGGGTTATTGCTATATTATTTTTCTCATCTTACTGACTTGGCTATTGAATTTTGAGACCCATCTTTGTGTAACAGTCTAACAAGACTATTTCCTTTAGTGCCTTTTCTTGTTTCTGCATTCTACATTCCTTCACTTTATATAAATTTTCATAAAGTTTCCTAAGTCTGTATTATCTCTGTAGGACCTCAGGTTATTTTTCTTTCCAGAGTTTATCTATATTTGGTGATGATCCTTTCTGCTTTCTGATATTGTTGTGTTAAAAGCTTGTTCTGTTTTGGAGTTATCAAAAATAGTTGCTTAAGGGCAACCTTTCTACACACATGCTTATTCAAATAGTCTAATTTTTCCTTTACACTCTGCAGTTGTTTCTGCTCTTATATGGAGATTCCTCTTATTCTGTAGTACTTCACCCTTTGTTAGCCCTTCTGAATACTTTGTCACTTTCCATATCTTCTTTTGTGTTATTTCATCCCTGTTTTTATTTTCATTTAATCCTACTATCCGTCCTGAAGAAAGTTCTGTTTTCCATAATAATTCTGTCTACCCATTCCTTAAATTCCTGTCTTTAACAGGTAAGTGAGAGGTAAAAATGTTTTTTTTTTTTTTTACTTCACTACTTTCCATCTTTACCTTGGTTTTTACTGGTGCATGATCTGAAATAGTTATAGGATGCGTTTCCAAACCTCCAACTAAATACACTAGTCTTTGAGAAATATAATATCTGTTCAGTATAGTATTTTGTATATTTTTGAGAATAATATATAAATGCTGTCTGGGTTACTTCTACTGAATCCATGTCTTACATATCAAAGATTGTCATATTTCTAAAGAAAAATGTCAACAACTGCTACCAAGAAATCAGAACTCCTGTACAAAATAAAAGGAAGTATAAAAGCAAAACACAGGGGAATGAGTAGGCAGAGTAAAGTTATCCACATCAACGGAACTTCGTAACGCTCGCAAATCACTAGGCAGGCAGTTTTCACTTCACCATCAAAAATTCAGTCTACAACTCATGGATTAAAACATCAGTATTTAATTTAGCAAACAGACAAGTTGGCAAGCGCTTTCACCCGATGGGCTTCTTCAAGCCAAAATACTAAACTATTTAAAACACCCAGTATATATCCTCTTCAGAATGACCTCAAACTTATGCTCAGAGGATGTACCTAATACATGTTTAGAAAGAGCATTCCTACTCGATTTGATACGGATGTTATATTGATGCTGTCTCATCCTAACCTTAACCCGGCTTAAATGAAAGAGTACCCCTGAGACCCATGCTCAAAGGCAGGAGGCTTAGGGCTTAGCTTAGTGTTTATAAATTTGTGTAATATATGTTTGCATATATGTATTTTGTTCTTTATATACCTTTTTTATATATATATTTTTTATATATTTTTATATTTATGGCTAAGTTGATCTAATGTGTTTTAGCTTTTATACATTTTTATATGTACATATATAATAGGTTCTGACTGAATGACAAGTGTATATAAATGCATACTTTTACTATCTTTGCGATTAGTGAGAAAGCACTTCAACTAGATATGCCATTTCGTTGTTTGTTGATTAATTAATTGCAGGATATGATGTCATTCTGAAGAGGATATATATTGGGTGTTTTAAATAGTTTAGTATTTTGGCTAGAAGATGCCCATCGGGTGAAAGCGCTTGCCAGCTTGTCTGTTTGCTAAATTAAATACTGATGTTTTAATTTATGAGGTGAAGACTGAATTTTTGATGGTGAAGTGAAAACTGCCTGCCTAGTGATTTGCGAGTGTTACGAAGTTCCGTTGATGTGGATAACTTTAATCTGCCTACTCATACTCCTGTGTTTTGCTTTTATAATTCTAAAGAAGTCTAACTCTTTGTTATGTTTTCCCATTTAGTTACCAATCATACATCCTCACCTTTGCATGTCAAGTTCCAGCCCTCACCCATAAATAAAATTCCCTACAGAAACTTATTTCCCCTCATATTCTCTTAATCTCCATAGTAGCACTTTTTTTCCTCCATAATAGCACTTTTACTGAAATAAAAATACAATGGCAGTGTAATCCTCCTTACCGCAAATCTGCCATTGTTAACTTTTTTCTTTCACTGTTGGAGCCCTGCTAGCAGTTAGTATTAACTCCCCTATTCCTTTGTCCCTGATATTCTGCTGAATGTCATTCCTGAAATTGTTTTATATTCACATACTGAGTTCTAGTCAAATGTGTTTCTGACAACATTTGTATTTGCACCTTACATTTCTTGGTATAATTCATACCTCAAGCATTTTTTTGGGCTTTTCGGGTAACCTGCAATTATATCAAACCAGTTTATGAAGTAAGATAACAGTAATATTCTGAAACTCTCAGGTCCCTCTTTGACTTGATGGGCTATAAAATAACCCAAACTTCAGGACCATTGTTTCATAGATAACGGCAATTAGTTCATATTCCATACCACTTCATAAAGGTGGCCCATCTAGAGATATATTACAAACTACCAACCCATTGCCATCCTTTCTCCCTTTGCCAAAATGCTAGAGAAATATATTCACCAGCAACTCGTGAATCACCTCACTACTAATAACCTAGTCTCCAGCTCTCAGCATGGTTTCAGTCCTAAACACAGCTCTCATTTCCTTTACAAACACCATTCACCTTCTAAAAAATAAAGGACAGCTAGTCTCAGCTATTTTCCTAGACATCTCAAAAGCTTTTGACACTGTTTCCCGCCAGCTTCTACTTAATAAACTTGCCACTTAACATCTCACTACCTCAACTGTAAAAAGGTTCCATAGTTATCTAACCGTCAACAGGCTATTAAATGGGCAAACACACTTTCTCCTCTATTACCAGTCACCACAGGGGTACCCCAATCCTCCATACCTGGGCCCCTTCTATTTGTTATATTTACCATTAACCTCAGTACGGCCACCCACAATCGCCATCATCATCCAGTGTACTGATGATTCCTCTATCTGCTCAGCCCACTCCTTACAAGAACTATAAAATGCAAAAATCTTTCTAAGATGTTGAAAATTACTTCACCAATCATCAACTCATTCTCATCCCAAATAAAACCAAGCTCATATTCTTCTCCAACAAAACATCCAAATTCAGCACAGCACCCCTCTCCATACCCTCCTCTAATGGGACAATAATCAAACCCACCATCCAAATTCTGCACAGCACCCCACTCCATGCACTCCTCCAATGGGACAATAATCAAACCCAACAATCAGACCAACTGCTTGGAGTTACAATAGATGATGCTCTAAAATTTGATAAACACATATGCCTTACAATCAAAAAAGTTCACTCCAGACGTGGTGCTCTCTACAGAGTTGAGTCTTGCCTTTCACAACACGCTAGACTTGCCACAGCTAGAACTCCGTTGCTATCCACCCGCCTCTACTGCTCTCAGATCTTTAGAAATCGATTCAAAGCTGACCTAAATAAACTAGAATCCTGCTATAAAAAAATTGCAAAGTTTGCTGCCAAGCAACCTCATAAAATGCACCACTTTTAAGTTCTTCGACAACTCAGCTGGCTGGAACTTCCTAACCTGTTAGTGCTAAAGCAACTTTCAATTCCCCATAAAGTCATTTACAGCCCCACAGACTGTTCCGCTCTTTCAAACCTGCTAGTCTAACATTAACTGCAGGCTCCTAATCATCCATTAAAATAATGCTAAAAGTATCCCTGTCTCACAACTATCAGTGGCAACTCCATCTACTCCTACAAAATTGCCAGGAATGTCACAATCTTCCTCAGCACATATTACATATTCTAAACCTGTCCACTTTTAAAACTACCGTGAAAGATTATATAAATGCTAATTGGCTTTGCCCCTGTATTCTTTCTGGTTAGTTTACTTCACTATTTTACTTCTCTTCTAGTGCATGAGATATCCTTTTTTTCTGCTCATTTTTCATTTCTTGCATATTTGCTGATTTGGATAATGTACACGTTACAGATCTTTTTTATATTTGTACTTTATTTTTTACTTACTATGTATAGTTTGCTATTCCTTGTAGTATTCTTGTGATCATGAAACAGATTTTTTTAACATACTTTAGATATTTGGTGTTTCTGCTTAACTGTACTGTAACTTTAATTTTTGTATTGTTCTGGAGCTTATCTCCCCGGGTGTCTGCTGAAAACTGGTTTCTGACCCAGTCTGACACTACCTGGTTATGTACTGCTGATTAACAAAACCATTTATTAATAAACTGATACACCCCCTCCTTTCTTATTGCATATGTACTTATGAACATTATAGCTGGGTAATACCAATGGTCAAGTTCAGAGAAGCAAGTCTCCGTCACTAGAAAGAGAAAGAATGGTCATGGACTTGTTTCGTACACAGCACACACACATTTATTATCCAAAACATACATTCAAACTTTACAAGTCCAGCTGTTTCATCCTTTTTCAGTGATTTTTTCATCAGAACAAACCATTCAGTTAGAGTGAATTTAAAAATGTTGGCAGCATCACATGTAAAATCTGAAGTATTATTTGTTCCTTCACCAAAACAGTTGTAAACCATTAAAACCAATAAGTCACATGCATTTCTTAATATGACATAGATTTAAAATACTAAAAATGCTAAAGGAACTCAAAACAGTCACTACTTGATTTGACTCAATTTTGAAATTCAAGATATTAACATATAAGTTGATAGATTATACTAGGCTAAGTGCTGTTGTGGGACATTTTTAAGCTTCAAACGTAGCCAAGTATTCAGTGCGAGAATCAAACTCTGCATCTTGCCTCTGTACCTTAATTTTGCCAGCTTCCCAGCAGACCTTGAGGTATGTTAGCACTGAATTGTAATTGCCACCATAGGTTCATAGGTTGGTACTAGGCTAACGCCCCTAAGGCCTATACAAGCCTAGCCATAACAATTCCCTGGATATTTCTTCCCACTGTATTTACTTCCCTGGAACCCTGTCTAGCAGGGCGACTGATATGATCCCTGGGGTGAATTTCTATCTCCCATCCAATCGTCAAGGTTCCTTTTGAGGAGGGCCAAGGAGGTGCTCTGCTTGACGTGTATGGGCAGTCTATTCCAAAGTATGAGGAGTCTCTGGGTCAGGAACCTATCCCTCCAGCATGTTTTGTTCATTGTGATGACAAGGTTTAGATCCCTGGAGCATGCGTCTCTGAGGGATTGGGATTTCTTTAACTCATTAACCCCGAGTACCTTCTCATGGCGCCTCTGTGCTTAACGCCGAGCGCGCCATGAGAAGATAGGAATTCCATCATGTTAACCCCGAGTGCCTTCCATAAGAGCGATAAACTGTATTGCAGGTTTGTAGCTGAGTTTAATGTATAACACGCTGAAATCGTAACTGAACTTGTAATTTATCTTATTCAGTCACGATTCAGCATGTTCTTACATAAAGTATACATTAAACTTTTATTAGAAAATCATCTTGTAAAGTTGCTAATAAAGCAAGTGGTGGCAGCCAGTCGGATTTCTGCAATCCAAGCCACCACTTGCGTCACACCTCCACCCCCAAAAGGTTGTTCTTTTGTTTTCCCCGTAATAAATAATTTGCCATAATTTGGTAGTTTAATTAAGTTCAATACTGCAAAAAAAAAAAAAAAAAGAGTACAAAAGAGCATTTTATTCTCTCTCTCTCTGGAGCAAGATGCCGAGCAGGTAATACTTCTTTTAGATTTGGTCGTAAAAGTTACAAAAATGGCTGCGCTTATTGGGTCCAGTGCTCTGTTAGACTGTTACAGGATTTACAACTTCTATAGCAGGATGTGCTGCTCTGTGCAGCTACTTTTTACAGTTCTATGTAAAGCGAAACACTCTTGCTTCCGTTTATGTTTTTATCTGGACATTGTTCATATCCTCATGAAAGAAAGGTTTCTTTAAAAAGTTTGGAAGAAATATAGTTGCGTATGATGGCTGGCTGGTAGTCATCCGACCGCTCCTTTTATAAATCACAGAGGCCGTGGGTTACTGTAACAATTCCTATGGTTTAACTACATTTTGTCCTAAACCAACTCGTTTTCCACTTTAAATTTCAAATGTGACAGTCGGAACGTTATAGCGACAAATTCAGGGGAAACTTCCACAACAAAAGGTGGATGTCCCGATTGCTTTTGATCTTAAGACACTTTTGGCTATGTGTGGATATCTTGTGTGACATGAAGAAATGCATGGGCAGAAACAAAAGCGCATCTGTAAATTGTATTGACCACCCACATCTCTTCTTATCCTTGTTTTATAGGTTACATTTCAGTGAGTCACGGTAAAGAAAAAAAAACTGTACTACAGGTTTGCAGATCAAGTTAGGGATTTCTTTGCTTTATCTTATGTAAAATGAGTATGACAGAAGTATTGTATATTATGATCTTGATTCACGTAGAGAAACTAGATCACGATTCATTTCCCAGATCTAGTTTATTGGGTTTTGAGTAATGATGGTCATTAGAATTGAGGGAAATACAGAGTTTTAAAATTGGCGAGAAAAGCAAGCAGTGTTTTATCATCTAGTGCTGCTGCTAAATAAGTCTTCTCCATTTGTATAAGTACGGATTTCGTAAGTTTAGTGTGTCAGTCACCTCAAGAAAGTTTCCGTGGTCACCTTCCCCCTCTCCTGCTCTCTCGTTCTTTTATTTTTTTCTTTTTTTCTTTCTCTCTCTGTGTTTTGTTTTTTTAGTGATCTATGGATTTTTTAAAGAGAGTTGACTACTGCATACCTAGTTCAAACATTGTTCTAAATGCACACAAATTACTACAGTGTGGATTTCACTTGTGTTGATCAAAATAGGAATGGATGTTTGCCTCCTATTTACCATTTAGTATGCTTCCCCCTGTTTGCCCACAGTTCGGACTAACTGTCGTAATGTATCAATTTACACAGTAAATTCCATACTTTCTGGTATCACTTGTACGATGACATTTCTGCAGTATCCGAGCACTTGGAATGCTTCTGATGCACACGCTCCATTTTCACCAGTGTGTTGTTTTGTGGAAGACCAGCTTAGAAAAATCTCCAAGGAAAAAAAATTTTTTAAATTTTCTTTGCAAACCTTAGTGTTTAGATGTGGGCATTGTGGTGATATTTCTTTGCTAGATAAAGTGGTGTGGAATACATCTTGACATTGCAGTGCAGTTCTATGGTAGTGTGAAAGTAGTGTTGGCTTGTTTGTTATTTGGAAAATGTGTTTTTTCTCGCTACTGTTTTGAAAGGGAAGAGCATTTGCGTAAAATTATGTTCAGCACTATTGTTTTATTGTAAGTGATGTATTTTACATGGAAAATGAAATTATGTGTGTTAGCTTTGGTTTCTTTGCAATTTTGATAACTTACCTTCATTTTCTTGACTAGCATAATAACTGACAGATGATATTCTGTTAGCTGTGTCCATTGCTGAATGGGCACATGTAAAGAGAAAAGGCAGAGGTAAGGCAGACTGCTGACACTGAAGGAGGTCATGAAACCATAGTGGTATCAGCAGTCTGAGTGGGCAGCCGGCACAGCTATGGGACACTACAGATAACCAACATCTGGAGCCCCATGCCTGTCCTTGGTGTATTAGTGGAGCGGTGGTCCTTACCCTGCTTTTTCTCTTTACATGTGCCCTGGCTGGACACCCTTGTCAGTGTCTACCCATGCTTTATTTCAGATAAGATAAGACTGTCTTCTGCTGTTCTGAGAGTCACTGGAAGGGAAGATGTTCACTGGTTCAGAAGGGATGGCATTCACCTAACTGAGGAGGGCATTGCGTTCTTCTTGACCAACCTCCACAATGGCTTGAGGAGAGCCATGCATGATTGTGAGAAGAATGGAAAACACCCATGACCAAGTCAGACCAGTATAGTAAGTAAAACACTATTATGAAATGTGTTGTGTAAAATTAATTTCTCTGAGCTTGGCAAATAACTGTTATGGAAATTATGATTTTTTTTTCATTTTTTGGTAAATAACTTTGCAAGTGAGCATCTGAATGTGCCAAGTAATATCTCATTTTGAAGACAGTACTGCTGGTTCTAACATGGTAAAATAATTGTGCCTGTATGTTTGACACATGTGCAGATATCAAAGTTTGTTTTGGACTTGGGTTATGAAAATTATGATTGTTTTTCATATTTTGGTAAATAACTTTGCAAGGGAGCATCTGAATGTGCTAAGTAATAACTCATTTTGAAAAGATTATTTATAGTTCTAACATGGTAAAAGAATGGTACCTGTATGTTGTACTCATAGGCAGATATCAAAGTTTGTTTCCGACTTAGGTTATGGAAATTATGATTTTTTTCATATTTTGGTAAATAACTTTGCAAGGGAGCATCTGAATGTGCTAAGTAATACCTCATTTGAAAAGATTATTTATAGTTCTAACATGGTAAAAGAATGGTACCTGTATGTTGTACTCATAGGCAGATATCAAAGTTTGTTTCCGATTTAGGTTATGGAAATTATGATTTTTTTTTCATATTTTGGTAAATAACTTTGCAAGGGAGCATCTGAATGTGCCAAGTAATGTCTCATTTTGAAGACAGTATTGCTGGTTCTAATATGGTAAAAGAATTGTGCCAGTATGTTTGACACGTGTGCAGATATCAAAGTTTGTCTGAGACTTATGGTTATGGAAATTATGATTTTTTTCATATTTTGGTAAATAACTTTGCAAGGGAGCATCTGAATGTGCCAAGTAATATCTCATTTTAAAGACAGTATTGCTGGTTCTAACATGGTAAAATAATTGTGCCTGTATGTTTGACACATGTGCAGATATCAAAGTTTGTTTTGGACTTGGGTTATGAAAATTATGATTGTTTTTCATATTTTGGTAAATAACTTTGCAAGGAAGCATCTGAATGTGCTAAGTAATAACTCATTTTGAAAAGATTATTTATAGTTCTAACATGGTAAAAGAATGGTACCTGTATGTTGTACTCATAGGCAGATATCAAAGTTTGTTTCTGACTTAGGTTATGGAAATTATGATTTTTTTCATATTTTGGTAAATAACTTTGCAAGGGAGCACCACATTGTGTGAAGTAATGCATCATTTTGAAGACAGTGTTACTTCTTACATCATGGTAAAAGAACTGTGTCTAGGCACTGTACACACGTACAGATATCACAGTTTGTTTACTCTTGTACAAATATGAAAATTATACGTTTACAATACTTCTCATTATTATGCCCATATCTTTGCGAGGGAGCATGGTAATCACACAAATGATGCGTCATTTTGAAGCTGACATTCAGATGCACAACTTCTACACTGATATGTAGGCTGTGTCTGTTACAGGTGATGAGATATTATGCTTTGTTTATTTATCAATTATGAGAAATAATATACTAATCATATTTCTGTGAATATCTCATGAAAGGAGTGTCACACAGTTATGGTTAAAGTATCATTTTAAAGCTGACATTCATACTAACAAATTAAATTCAAATTGTATGGGTCTGCATGGTACATAGACCAAGATATTGTGCTTTGCTTTTCCAAAAATTAAAAATTGCACAATATCAGCATTCCTTGCCAAATATTTCATTATGACTTTGATATGCACTATCAACATTTACACTGTTGGAAAGGTCAGTGTCTGCTGAACAACTTTCGTGTTTACATTTTTAGTGTAGCTCTTATAGTTAAAGAGTTATGAGCATTTGTTTTCTGTATAGTATTACAAATGGATTTTCTGAAAATGAGCTCAGGCTGCATTGTTGTTCCTATGGTGGAATTCAGCAGGCAGCTTTTCCTGAGCTGCTCTGGAGTGAATGAGTTAAGTGGAGCATGTCCAACAGCTCAGGGTTTGACATGGCCTTGTATTTTAAGCAGAGATCGCCTCAGAGTAGACGATATGCCACAGAGTATAGCTGGAGTTTTTTTTAGGCTGTCAGCATAGGGCATCTGCTTTAGGCCTGTGAATCTTTTAGTGAGGTATTTCTGCGGCCTTTCCAGCTATTGTAGATGTCTTGTGAGGTACATAGCAAGCGGGGCATTGTACTCTATAATGGGTCTAATGAGGGATGAGTACAGTGTAACAATGACCTCCTTTTTTCTGGATGAAAAGCCCTTAGTGATGAGGTGTGCCACATAGAAGGATTTCCTGACTGCTGTGGCAATGTGGTTATCAAAGGTGACACCACTGTCCACCCGTGTCTCTCATCACACTTTTGGTGTTTAGTATACTGCCACCTATGTGGTAATTCATGAGTACATGGTTTTTCCCAAAGGGGATAACTATACATTTGTTGGCATTAAGCTTGAGCCCATTGCTCAGGCACCAAGCATCTGTTTCTGTAAGGCCCTTTTGTAGAATATCCACATCATGTGTGGATTCAGTAATGGCTCCCAGTTTGCAATCATCTGCAACTTTGTTAGCTAGAGTCCCTTAGTGTTGGTCTGTACTTCAGAGAAGTAGATGCAAAACAAAAGCGGTCCCAGGACTAAACCCTGAGGTACTCCACTTGTCACTTGTCTGGAGCTGGATTTGGAGTCGGCTACTTTTACAGTCTGGGTTCCGTTAGTAAACCAGTTGGCAACCCATCAAGTGACATAGGGATTTATGCCCAGCTTAGTAAGTTTATCTATGATTCCAGAGTGGGGGATGGCATTGAAGGTCTTGGCAAGGTCCAGATAGGCTGTGTGGACTGCCTTACTCTCATCCACAGCTCTGGAGACTGATTTGAAGAAGTCAGTCGAGTTGAGGAGACAAGATCGGCACTTCACGAACCCAAACTGAGTGGGGTCCAGTGTTTGAAGGCTGCCAATGTCTTTGTTTATAAGTTCCATGATAATGCGTTCCATGCCCTTGCAGATCAGGCTCATGAGACTGATTGGACATAGTTCCTGGGATCCAAGGTGGATCCCTCCTTGTGGAGTGGGGTAACTGTGTGCCTCTCAGTGGGCACGAAGCCTGAGGTGAGGCTATGATTAAACATGGCACTTAGGTGAGGTGCCAGTTCATTTTGTATTTCATGTAGTACACAGCCCGGGATGTCATCTGGTCCCATGGATGCTGTATTCTTAGCTTTGGAGAGTGCAGTTTCTACCTGTGTGGCCGTGATTACCGGAATTTGGCAGTCTTTTGGTATTGAGATGGGCCCTTTAGGGGTTGAGAGGGGGGTGTAGTTGGCACTAAATCAATCTGCTAGGATAGTGGCAATATCCTTGGGATCAGTATATTTAATGCCATTCTGTTGTAGCTCAGAGCATATCTGAGCATTGCCATTTAGATTCTTGCCATAACTATAGAATGCCTTGTGGTTGTCTTTGGAATGTTTGGCAATTTTATTTTTGTAACTAACTTTGGAGGATTTTGAGGGATTTCAGCTTCTTACTGGGGCTGGTAATGGAGTTTTTTTTGCATCCTGGGATTTTCCTCTTTTCTGCAGCAGTCTCTTTCTTCTGTTGTATAGTTTGTTTATGGCAGGGGACCACCAGGTTGGCTTCCTTTTTTTTTGGAGGAGAGCGTCTTGGTTCTATTTGGGATGGCACGATTCATGCATGAGTGGATGTGTTCGTACAGTGCCTTAGTGTAGGATTCAGCAGTCGAACTTTCAGCTCCCGTCTGCATGGGTGTCATGAAGTTTGTCGCTCCTGACTTTGAGTAGCATGAAGTTGGCTTTGGAGAAGTTTTTTAAGGAGGTTTCCTTACTGGGGGGATGGGATGTGTGGATGTCAAGGGTGATTTGCTTGTGGTAAGGCCTGACCAATGAGGGGGTGATCACCTGTGTGGAGCATCTATCTCCCATGTTGGTAATGACCAGGTCTAGGATATTGGAGGCCCTGGTGGGACAATGGATTAGTTGATCCAGGGCATTGGAATTTATGAATTCCAAGAACCGTTGGGAAAAGGTGTTGGTACCCGAGTAGTTTTCCCAGTTAATGGCAGGGTAGTTGAAATCACCCAGTATTAGGATGTTTGGTTACATCTTAATATTTTCCACTATGTTTAGAAAGGTGTAGTGAGAATCTTGAGGCATGGTGGGGGATCTTTAGCAAGCTACAGTTTGGATTGCAATCTTACCTAGTGTTAGTTGCACCTGGAGAATTTCATATGCATTGTGTTGGGCAACTAGCCTGGAGGTGTGAATATCCTTGGTAAGTATGGACACTCCTCCACCTTTAGTGTTTTGGTCTTGGTTTGTTGGCCGAAAAGTGTGGTAAGAGTTGTAGCCTGGTATTGCAGGGGTGCTTTCTGGAGCCTTGAACCATGTCTCAGTTACTGCACAGATATTGATGTTCTCCATTTTTAGGAGTGCCTCAGAGTGCATTTTGAGGTTTAGACTTCTAGCATTGAGTAGCATTACCTTCAGATTTTGCATGCTTGTATCTGTTATGGTGGTGGTTTTGTCCTTTGAACCTTGCCAAAAAAGGCACTATAGGGGTGGCAAGAGCTTTAGCCAGTTACCTGAATCCCAGGGGTGACAGGTGCAGACCATCTCTGGCAAAGCATCGTGGTTTGTCGATCATGTCATCCCAGGCAGAGACAGATACTGGATCCCCTTTGAATGACACCAGAAGCTTAGCCAATTGTTGAAGTCAATCATTTTGTCCTAATATTGTGGTGATATTCTGGGTGGAAGCAGGATGCTACTCAGGGCTAGGGTCATACCTGCCTGGGCCACATGATCTGAGAGCTCTTCCATGTCTCTCTTCATTCTTTTCATAATTCTCATACCTCAAGATTAAAAAAAAGAAAAAAAAAAAAGAAAAGCTAACAGCTTTATAGGAGTATTGTAATTTGTATATTTATTTGAGAAAACAAGGTACAGAGTTTGCTTGTCTAGCTGCCTTCAGCTGCAGACCGAGTCCCATTGAGAGCATTTGGTAATGGCAGAGTAAGCTAATAACTTCCTCCTCCTGTTGTTTTCATGGCTGAATTGCAAGCCTTGAGAAATGTTCAGTGTGTGGGTACAAGTTTTCCCCTTGTGATCCTCACACTTTAATAACATGAGTGTTGCTCATTTTTACACTCATTGCGCTTCTTGTGCATCCTTTGGTGCAAGAGCTTTACAAGCAAGCAAGACAGATTGGTGAAGGAACATCTCGCCCCACATTCAGGGACTACGTCTTCTGGACCCTGCTGTTCCTCTTGCCCTGCTAAGAAGCAAAACAAGACTCAGTCCCCAAATAAAGCTTCAGATAAGTAGGACAAGGACAAAGAAGAGAGTAAAACTAGAGAAGGACAAAGACAAGTCTCCTATTCCTCAAAGGTCTTTGGATCCATCAGTTCCAGTCAAACCTGCACCTAAGTCAGCTAGAAGATTGGAACAGACAGCTTCCTGGTCCCAGCCGTCGCACACCTCAGCTCCAGTTTTCACCAGAACTAGTGATCCCCAGACTGCATTCTCCAATTTTACAGGAAAAAAGATATTCAAGACCACGTTCTTAAGTGGCTTTGTCTGTTTGATCATCTGTTTGACAGAATATGATGAAAAGGTTTTTGGGGCCACTGATTCAGCTTGGGGTTTTGTCTGTACCATTCCCTGGAATTATATTGATCTTTGGTCATCTTGTCCCTCCACTCTCTATCTGCTGTGGTCCTGGTCCATCATCTGACTCTGGCAGTTCTGTATCCATCCTTTTTCTGAAATGCTTCCATTGGGACCAACTGTCTCCCTACTCCTCTTGACCCTGATGTCCTTCGATCGGGAAGGTACTCAAAGCCACAGCGTTGGTGCCAGGCACTGGAGAAGAGTTCAACACACACATTTTTTGAGCCTTGTCTTCCCATAGGAACCTTAGCACTAAACCGCTCCGATCCACGGTCTTCCTCAGAGTCACGGATGCTAGGAGTCCGGGTTTCTCTTGCTTCCTTGGATCTGGAGGGATCCACGGCTCTGGTGGCACCATTGGCCTTCATGGTAGTTGAAAGGGTTTTGGGCAAACCGAAGCAGAAGGCACTTTCTTGGGGCTCAGTTACAGCCAAACCCCACATGGGTCCTTCAACTTCACTTTCCACTCATCCTGGCAGACAGGGTCAGTTAGCACCACAGGCTTTGGAACCACTTGCTTTGTTGGCTCCCAGTTCAGTTCTGAACCTTTTCTTTCTCCTACCGAATTGGTTCACAGGAAATGGACATGCAAGCAAAAGCACATAGACTGCTCCCCAGAGTCCGTCACGGAATATGTAGATTTGGATAAAGGTGAGGCTTCATGCAGGTCTCCCTCAAAGGACGTCACCTTTGAAATTCTAGAACCTGTGAAACAGAGGGGATTGGTCCATCCAAGATTTGTGTCCTGATGAGTTTGTATTTCTAGAAGCCTTTGTTTCCAGCTCAACAACTTCTTGGTGGTGCCACCTGTTGATCTTATGGTGCATTGGTCTTGGACCCTGATGTGGTGGAGCCAATCCAAAAAATCTGGACAGAATCTTACAAGCTCCCAAGAACAGAAGGCATTGAAGTAAAGGTCCCATGGTTGATGCCATGGTTGTAGTAGCAGCCACAGAGAAATAACACCAACCACATAATCATCACATCCACTTGCACCTTCTTACCTGTGTCCACATCCTATGTAAAATTACTCTTAAATCTTGCTGCTCTTGAGCTGATGACCTTCCAAGTGAGTACCTAAAAATAGCAACCAGTAGTATTGCTTATCCTGTCTCAATCCTTATAAGTAGGTCAGTCCAGGAATCCTACTTTACCTCTCTCTGGAAAAAGTCACACATTATCCCTCTGCTCTGCCCAACAGAGGCATTCAACAGACATTACTAACTTTAGAGCTATAGGAATCTCCTCTCCCCTCGCAAAAGTACTTGAAAAATGTATTAAAAAACAATTGCTAGACTTTATCCTTCTTCCATCCTTCCCATAGTACTAGCACTGCCTTTCAAACTTTTATAGATAATGTCAATAACACTAGAGATAGTGACAAAGTACTCTCCCTTATTTCTAGACTTGTCTACAGCTTTCAGCAGTTTCTCTCAGCAAACTTCTACTTCAGATGTCCTCCACTAGGTCTTACTCAGCCTAACCTTCTGTTGTTCAAAAGCTAACTGTCCAGTAGGTATCTCTCCATACCTCCCAGTCACCACCGATGTGCCATAAGGTTCTTGGTCTCCTCTTCTTGAGCATTTTCACCAACACCCTCAATATTTCCACACAACAGGCCACCCTAATACAATACACAGATAATTCCACTCTAATTTGCACATTTGACATCATGGTACACCTCCAAAAAAGTACCTGGGAAGCTTTAACAGCAACTGAAACATGGCTTTGTAACTCACAACTCTTGCTCAACCTCAAAAACACCAAACTACTACTTTTCCCCCAAATCTCTCTCTCATGAAAATCCAAACTTTAAAGTCTTCTCTCTTGATAATACACCCATTGAAGTCCCTTCTCATAGCAAACTATTAGGGGTGATAGTGAATGATAGTCTTGCTTTCGTCTTGCATATACAAAATTGCCTAAGAAAAACTCTTCAAAATCTAGGGATGCTTTACAGAGCCAAAAACTTGTTCACCAACTCAATTACAACTACACCTGCCACTACTCATCTCCTCCCCAGTCTTTTCTGTGGCACTCCCATCCTTACTAACCTCCAGTTTTCACAAAAATTAAAGCTTGAATGGTGCTATAACAAAGTTGCTAAATTTTTAGCACAACCCCTTTCAGAGCCTGCCACTGAACAGCATTGAAAAGCCTAAATTGGTTTGAGCTCCCACAACAAGATACACACAACTTATTATCACCTATAAAATTATCCAGCATCCATCTGCTTGTCCAGCACTAAAAAAATTCTACCCATCCATGTTTCTGGTTGGTCATTGTGATCCAATGACCAAAAACTCCTGTCTACAAACCTAGCAGATCTGCTCGGCATGGTCTGTACTCGTACAAGGTTACTAAGGCCCAGATCTCCTTGCATGTATCCATCAGGTCTGTACCCCCCCTCCCATTTTTCAAAACCACTCTGAAAGATTTCCTAGTTACAATTTGACTTGGTTCTTGCTCAAAACTAGGACAAACTAAATGTGAATTTTCATTCCTTACACCTTGTTACTCTCCCTTCACTTATTTCCTTACTATCTAATTCTGTTCCCTGACTTTCTCTCTAAAGTTACCATAAGACTGTTTTCCCCTCATTTCACATTGCAGGTTCTAGTTATACTTGACTAGCTTACATTAATTTCTCTTCAAACTGACTAAAATTTCTCTGAATATTAAATGATTGTAATGTACCTTTGACTGATCCTTAACCATTGTTTTTACATCATGTCTAATTTATCATTTTTTAAACTGCAGATGTTTTGTTTTATTTTTAAAGATTGTAAAATTATTGTTAAAATGTTTTGCAATAATTTGGAATTTTTCTCCCTGGGCCTCCACTAAAAATGAGCTTCTACCCAGTTGGACTTTCCCACTAATCAAATGTCACTAAATAAAAAATAGAGTTCCTCTGTCCATCCCCCTAACAGGGAAGTCTATGTCACTGGTTGGATTTGGGAAACTTAACCTACACATCAGTGGCCTTTGCACCTAGGTCACTGAACCGTCTTGCTCATGTTATCATGTTTCAGGAGGACTTGACCAAAGAGATTGCCCAGTCTCTTTCTGGAGTTATGCCAGTAGACATTCAAAAATCTGTGGACCCCCAGTTTTCAACTCTGTAGTCAATTTTGAATTTAGCCATGAGTCTCATTTCCATCGCAGCTGATGGCAGGCGCAGGTCTTAATCTTAGTCGACATGCTTGGATATGATTTTGCAGACAGTTTTAAGACGTCCTTCCTGAATGCCTCTTACAGTGGTTTCACACTTTTTGAGCCTAAATTTAAAGATAATTTAACCATGAGTGAACAAGATGGTAAGACTATGTCTGAATTATGCATTAGTTTTTTTTGCCCTTCAAATGTCCTACTCCAGGAAAAAGAAAGTGGGGGAAAAGATATGGTTTTGCAAGTCTCAGAGCTCTTACCAGGATCACCCTGATAAACCTCCATGTGGCAGAGGTGGAAGCAGTGCTAATGGCCCAAGAGGCAGAAGTGGACTGCGCAATCAAGCTTTCTGCGGTCTTTTCTCTGAAAGGCCTTATAAGTGTCACTGAAGGTGTGCCTGACTGCTGCACTCTTAAGGGAGTCATGAGATATTGTACCCCCGAAGCCAGGCTAAAAGTGGTTGCAAAATATAATTTCCAGAGGCTTTTCTGTTCCCTTTTCTTGTTCTCCACTAAAGAAGAAAGCGATTTCCTGATGATCCACCCAGTCAGTGGGAACCAGCAGCACTAGAGTTTTCCAAGCTGCTAGAAAAAAGTAACATCCAACCGATCCCCAAAGACCAACTAGGATCCAGAGTCTACTTGAAGGTTCTTTTCAGTTCCAATGAAAATGGGGGACCAAAAACCAGTTTTGTATCTCAGTCATCTCAACCACTTCGAAAAGCAGTTAAGATTTCTGGATGGTCACAATTAAGTCCATTGTGCCTATTCTGGGGAAGGATGATTGGATGTGCTTGATATTTCTCCAGAATGCTTGCTATCATGTGAAGATAGAGAAGCAGTCCAAGAGATTTCTCAGTTTCTGGTTGGAAACAAATCACTTTTATTTCAGAGCCCTGCTGTTCAATCTCACCACAGCCCCCTAGGTGTTTACCAAGTTAGTAGCAGTGGTGGTGGCACACTTGCACATGCTTGAGATCCAGGTTTTCCTCTGTCTAGATGATTGGCTCCTAACTGCTACATCGAGGCACCTTGAGGTACGTCATCTGGACCTTCTTCTCCAGTGCTCAGTTGATTTAAGCATATCAGTGAATTGTCACAAATGTCAGTTACTTTCAACACAACAGATTTGATCAGGTGCCACCTCAGTACCACTCTTCAAATTGTCAGACAACACTGAGTTTATTCTCTACATCAAACAGCCTTAAATGTGTTGCATCATTCCCACCCTCTAGCACGATTGATACTCTTAAGTCTCATGACTTCTTCTGTATTAATGGTTCACATGGCTTGCTACCACTTGCAAATTCTTCAGTGGACCTTGCAGTTTAATGATCCCAGAGGATACATCCTTGGCTTGTTTGGATTTGTCTTAAAAGAATTTGCCGACAGCACATCGTCTAGTATATTTACTCACCTTCAATAACACAAGGGCAATGCTTTCTTGCACCAACAGCAATACTAAACAGAGACTCCTCTTTACTAGAGTGGGGGTGCATTTTGAAGGGAGAATGATCCAATGTACTTGGTCAAACTTGGAGGCCAGTCTTAAGGTTCATAGTTTTAGTTCATAACATCAGTGTTTTGGAGATGAGCAGTCATCCTCTTGTTGCAGGCTTTCCAGGATGCTCTGCCCAAGGGTGTGATCTCCTTGCAATCAGACAATATGACTGTAGCATGCTACATCAGCAAATGAGGAGGAACCCATTCTTATCCCCTGTGTCAAGAGGCTGTGAGGGTTAGGCAATGGGTGATGTCTTCATACTGTTTTCTGATAGAAGTCCACATGTGGGGGTGTTCTATGCAAACAAGCCGAGCAGGACTATTAGTTCTCATGAATGGTCCCTCAATCCAGTAGTGGCAGTGTTAATTTTCAGCCACTGGGGCCAACGTCACGACAATTTGCCTTCTACCTGAACAGCAAGTGCAGCAATTACTTTGACCTGATTCCTCCACAGAGTCAATCACCAAGGAATGCTGTAGTCTACAGTTGGCCTCTCATGAACAAATTCATTCAGACACTGCAAGCCCAGAGTAATCTTCATTGCCCCTTTTTGGCCCTGACAAACATGGTTCATCTTTCTGTGGCTTTTACTATTGCATCCACCATGGATGGTAGATAAATATCCAGATCTGTCTCACATGTGCAGACTGCCAACACCCGATCAGACTACCACAAAACTAGCTGCTTGGTTCCTCCAATTTTGACTATAGCCAGAGATGCCAAGCTTTCCAATTCTGTTGATATAATAGCCTCCAAGAAATTGACTATGAAGAAGGTATACAACAGTAAATGAAAAAAGTTTTTTTTTGGGGGGCTACAGCCAAGAGTTTGGACCCTTTTTCTGCTTCCATTTCAGCAGTCCTGGAATTTTTAGCTGAAGTCTTTCAACAAGGATCTAGCTATTCTATCATCAAAAATGCTTCTTAGGCATTTGAAATGTTTTAAGGAAACCATTCTCAGAGGAACCTTTCTGCTCCGTCCCCCCATTAAGAGATCCATTACCCCCATGGATATTACTATTATCCTTCAGGCCCTAACTCAACCTCGCTTTGAACCTGCAGCTACCCGTAGTTATTAAATTTTTGAGTTGGAAAACATTTTTCTTAGTCTCTACCACCCCCGCTAGGTGAATTTTGGAATTAGACACACTCATATAAGCCTCCATACTTGCTTTCCATAAAGGTCAGGTTTTCCTCAAAACTAATCCGTCCTTCTTCACAAAGGTGGTGGCATCAATCCAGAATTTCCTGTGTTCTCCCTGAAGCTTTCAAACAAAGGAGAATACATTCTGCCCTTGTTGGATGAGCATCGCCAACTCAGTTCTGTCTGCCCTGGACTAATAAAGTTAGAAAATCTGATCAACTTTTTATTCCCTACTCTAATGCTAGGCATGGAAAAGCTGTTATGAAAGTTTTTCTGTCTGGATGGCTGTCAAATTGTATATCTTTGTGTATGCATCATTGACTTTACAATTACAGTCCAAACCCAGGCCCACCCAGCAGAGCAGTGGCTACCTCAACAGTCTCTTCTCAAAAACTACATACCATGATGATCTGGTCCACTCTGTATACTTTGTTTCTCATTATAAACTGGATTTACAATCCAGATCTCTCTTTATTTGGCTTCACCGTACTCCAAAATGTCCTTCTTTGATGCCACCCTGTCAGACAAGTTTGGGTATCTGTCCCATAGGTTGAATTGAATGAAAATAACGAACATTGGATACAAAAGTTATGTTCTTAAAAATAAATCCATATTATCTGATTTTTGTCTGGTTCAATTTCTTGTCCCTCCAGCACCCTTCCAAATTTGTATGGATAGCTTCCAGATAATCGGGTGACCTCCCCTCTATACCCTGTTTGTGACCAATATTGTATGAAACCAATACTAGCACATTGTTAATCTTCCCTGGTCCATTTTCATTTTGCTGCATTTAGAGAATACTTTGTTCCATCAATAGGTATACATATTTTTCTATAAAGCAAACTCGATCTGAAGTACTGGAGTGGAGAACAGGAAATTATGGGTAGGGGAGGAGTTAGAGCCATGGAACAGTGAAAGCTTCTAATTCGGTACTGGGGTTAGATCCTTTCATATGTTGAGCTGTATGAAAATCGGACAACATAGCTCTATCATTATGGTAAGTACATGACTCATTTTTTCATCATGCTTTATACAGATAATTTTTTTTTTCTTGATTTTTCCCTTTACTATCGTCCTAAACATTAATGACATAAAGTGGAGTATATGTTTTACAGCCTACCCACAGGCTTAAAGTCAACAAAATGTCTTTTTAAGCCATTTTTTTTGCAAAGCCATTTTTCACAAATAGGATGGGCGTTCCTTCGTTGAAGGTTGTGCGTTAGGCCCGGCAAGCCAGCACGTCAAAATCTACTACCAATCATTAGCGGACCGGAGTTCCGCTGTGGCGACCCCTAACCGGGAAAAGCCGAAAGAAACAAACAAGGAATGTTTTGTAGTCTTCCATTTGTTCAGTAGTTTGTGTTGTTGGTCTTTTCTCCATCTCCCACCACCAAAGTCTGGTTCATATCTAGTGTACTCCTGATTCTTCTGTTAAATACCTGTGCGTTTTTCTGTTTCAAGCATTTTGTTTTGTAAGATTGGAAAAGGTTTAATCGTCTGTCTGTGAGCTTTGTTGTCAGAGGAGTGAAAATTAGGTTCCATTCCACTTGCTAGCTCAGTCTTTGTTGGACAAACCTTTTCTTGCTTAGACTACTCTACATAAAAAAAGTCTTTGAGCCTCTTGGAAAAAGTATTCTGAAACAAGCTGGGTACGGCAGTTTGAATCTAACACCTGCATCTCAATAGTCCTTGATTGCTGGGATAAACTTGCTTCCCTTCAGTTTGGTGATCAGTAAGTAATCACTCTTGTTTCTTCTTGTATTTTTAATACTTTTTGTCCCTCAGTTTTGTAAGGATCAACATTTTCTGCTAATATGATTGCATCTTTACTAATTTAGGTCTTGGCTGCTTTCTCGTGGCCAGATTTGGAATATACACATGTGCGATTTCAGTTAAATCCAACTGTGGAACACCAGTCCATTTGTTTACTTGTGCTTTCATGAAACAGTCTTGTTCCTTCCAGTTTCTCTGTTAGAGCAGAAAATGTCAGGTTTATTCTCCTTATTTTGTCTTCTAGCTCTACTGTTAGATACTCAGCAAGGCATTTCTTCATTTTATCTGATGATTTTTATAGTTTTCAGTTCATCTGAAAAGCTAGTTAAAACTTCTATATCTGATGTTGCTAATCTGCATTCCATTCATCAACGATGGATTCATTTCCGAGCCCTCGGAACCGAGTTGGCCTTATACCAAAGCTTGTGTCAGCCAAAAACTCTCGAGCTAAGATTTACCCATAATCCTCTTCTCCCTGTTACTTCAGCTCTTGTTTGCTGCGTTGCCGTAAAGCCACGTTCAAGCCAGCTGTCATCTAAGTCTTTGATATTTTGATATTTCTAAATAGTTAAGTGTTTTTTGACAGTGTTACTTTGCTTCGCCTATTTTTTCCTTTACCTGTGTATTGCTAAGTCTCTCTTTCCAACTTTCCTGTCAAATACCTGTTGGTAATCTTTGTACCATTGCTGGTACACACTCTTCTCTCTACCCACTGTGGTAATCTTCTTATACTATTGTTGGTATTGTTCTATTCTTTAACTAGTTGTAGCCATGTGTTTGGTTGTGGTAATCTGTTTTTTCTTGTACTGCAGTGGTTTTTGTTAACATGTCTGATAAAATGGGCACTTCAGGCTTCAAACAATGCCTAAAGTGTGGGAGAAAAATGGCTAATAGTGACTCTCTGATTGTGTTTGTACTGAAACAGAAGTCTTCACCTACGGCACCGATTTTGGTACCGTCTGTCTATATCGTTTACACAGACGTCTATGACGTGTATGGCTGATGAAAAAATGTTGACCCTAACCCCGATTACATTTCCGAGCCTTTCCATGGTTCCTATAGCTAAGATGGACATTGCTGCCCCTAGAGTCTCAAAATTGGAAACAGTGGTGCCGTTAGATGTGCAAACACAGACCTGATACTGCTAGTCTGTGGACCCCTTCTTGGGACAGGCTTATAGTCCCTTCTTAGATTGTCTAGAGTCCCCTTTGGGGATATCCACTTGATCCATCAGGAGCCTCTCCAAACTCGATGTAGTGCGCCTTGTGGACCAGCTGCTGACAGCCAGGGGGATTTCTTCAGATTCAAAATCCCAGTCCTTTTTAGGACTTGAGTTTTTTGCTTCATGGACTCCATTTTACCCTCCTCTTTCATCCTTGCAGGTTTCGAAGCCCTCTTCACCAACACCTCTCTTGGCACCCTCTGCTTCGGTGCAGATAGTGGATCTCACTTCGGCCCCAGAGTCAACCCTTTGGCCATTGGTTCCATTGGAAGCAGGTCTTCCTCAGTCCCAGGATTGGACTACAGGCTCCTCGTATCCGTGATCAGTGCCGACCCTTTCTATGGTGCCATGGGTCTGTACCTATCCAGCTTGAGGCACCAATCCTGGGAGCGGGCTCAACGGATCGGGGTGTGACCCCGGTTCCAAGGTTGTCTTTCTCTTCTGGGCTCCCATCTCTCTTTGGGTGACCCTGCCTTCCTGGCGATGGAGAGGGCTCTTGCTTCTGTGAGCAAGCCTTCGTCATCGTAACCCCCATGTCCTCCCCCTGTGTTGCAGCTGTTACAGGCCACCATCCCGGATCGAGCACGGGAGCTGCAGGAGACCCTATTGCAAGATGCCCTTTCCTCTGGGTCCTCCTCAGAAGCTCCCACTGAGGAATTTCCTAGGAAGGCACCGAAAAGTGGTTGTCTGATTATCTTCTGATTCTTAATCCCAAAAAGACCAAACTGCTTCTTTTCCTTCCCTGATCTCTCTCCCATGATAAATCTATTTTTTACGTTTCATCCTCTAACAACACAGTCATAAGACCATGGAGCATATTATAGGTTCATAGGTTTATACTAGGCTATCTGCCCTAAGGCATTTATAAGCCTAGCCCAAATTTTTGTGGCTTACGCCACCCCTTATATGAAAAAATACTGTGCCCATTAGTTTGTTGTGCCTCTGTCCAGCAGTGACACAGAGATGATTCCCGGGATAAACCTACAATCTCCCATCCACAGGTCAAGATTTCTCTTGAACAGAGCCAGCGAGGTGCTCTGCCTCACATGGACCTGGATTTTATTCCACAGCATAGGGAGTCTCTGAGTGATAAATCTATCCCTCCAGCACGTCCTATTTATATCCGTGCTAAGGTTGAAGTCGCTTGCTCTAGTGGTTTTGGTGGATTTGGATTTTTTGAGGTGGAGCATGTCCATTAATTCCGGGTTGGACATGGCCTTGTATGTCAGGCACATGTCACCTCTGAGCAGACGGTATGCAACTGAATAGAGCTGGAGTTTCTTCAATCTGGCAGCATGAGACAGATTTTGGAGTCCCTTTATCCTTTTGGTGAGGAACTTTTGGGGTCTCTCCAATTGCTGCAGATGTCTGGTGCGATACATCCCGAATGGGGCATTGTACTCGATCATTGGTCTGATAAGTGAAGAGTACAGGGGAACAATAACCTCACTAGATCTGGATGTGAATCCCTTCATGATCAGGTGGGCAATGTAGAAGGTCTTTCTAACCACTTTAGCAACGTAAGTGTCAAAAGAAAGGCCACTGTCAACCTGGGTCCCCAGGTCCCTGATAACCTCTTCTGTGCTTAGTGGATTGCCACCTATATGGTAGCTTGGGGTTACCTTGTTTTTCCCGAAGGGTATGACTGTACATTTTTGGCGTTAACTTCAGGCCATGGCTCTGGCACCAGCTATCTGTTTCCGTGAGTCCCTCCTGAAGGATATCCGTGTCCGATGCACTTTCCACTATGGCGCCCAGTTTGCAGTCGTCTGCAAACTTTGTCAGCCAAAGTCCTCCCATGTTGGCCTGTACTTCTGAGAAGTAGATGCCGAACAATAGGGGGCCAAGGACCGAGCCCTGTGGGACACCGCTTGTGACCGGCTTGGAGTCTGACATAGCACCAGCAACTCTAACCCTGTGGGTTCTGTCCTTAAGCCAGTTTGCAACCCATCTTGTGACATATGGGTTTACATTTAAGCTGGTAAGTTTTTCTACAATACCTGAGTGGGGTATTGTGTCAAAGGCCTTTGCAAGGTCAAGGTAGGCTGTATGGACTGCCTTTCCCTCATCGATGGCCTTGGTGACTGTTTCGAAGAAGTCGACCAAGTTCAAAAGGCATGATCTGCCCTTGACGAAGCCAAACTGGGTCGGGTCCAATGTCTGCAAGTCCGCTATATCTTTGTTTGAGCTCCATTATGATCCTCTCCATAGCTTTGCAGACTAGACTTGTTAAGCTTATGGGGCGGTAATTACCAGGGTCCGTAGAGGCACCGCCTTTGTGGAGTGGGACCACAGTTGCCGTACGCCACTCCTTGGGCACGTATCCTGTGGTAAGGCTGAGATTAAACAGCTGCCTTATGTGCGGGGTTTAATTCCTCATTTAGCTCGTGTAGCACACAGCCGGGAACACCATCCGGTCCCATTGATGCTGTGTTTTTAGCTTTAGAGAGAGCAGCTTTCACCTGTGCATTTGAGATGTCTGGGAGGCTACACTCTGCTGGGATAGTTATCTCTCCTTTAGAGGGGGAGAGGGGGGTGAAGTTTGCACTGAACCTGTCTGCCAGTATGTTGGCAATGTCTGTGGGTTAAGTGATTTTTGTATCATTTTGGACTAATTCTGAGCATATCTGGGAGTTTCCACCCAGGTTCCTAACATAGCTGAAAAAGGCCTTATGATTGTCCTTTGAATCCATGGCAATTTTTCTCTCAAAATTGGCCTTAGTTGATTTTATGAGTGCTCGTATTTTTTACTAATAATGATCAGGGTGACTTCCCTTTTATGGATTTTGTTCTATCATGTAATAGCTTTCTCCTCTTATTGTAAAGTTTGTTAATGGCTGGGGTCCACCAGACTGGACGTTTGCCCTTTGTGGTAAGAGTCTTGGTTTTATTTGGGATTGCCTGATCCATGCAGTCCTGGAGGTGTTCATAGAAGGCATTTGTAAGGGCTTCCGCAGCTTGGGTTGTGGTTTCCACTGGCTCAGGGGCCTTGAAGGATACCACACCAGTCTTGAGTAGTCTGAAGTTTGCTTTAGAGAAGTTCTTCACTGTGGTCTTTTTTGTTTGGGGTGGGGGCGGGATGTGGATTTCCAGTGAGATTAGTTTATGATCAGATCTCACCAATGAGGGATATACTTCTGGTGTGGAGCATTTTGTCCCCATGTTTGTGATAATGAGATCTAGTATATTTTCTCCTCTCGTGGGAACAGTGACTAGCTGTTCCATGGCATTTGAATTTATGAACTCCAGGAACCATTGGGCTAGAAAGTTAGGGATTGAGTAATATTCCCAGTCTATATTCGGGTAGTTGAAGTCACCCAATATGATGGTGTTTGGAGATACATTTATACCCTCCAGTGTCTTCAGGAAGGCTGTGTGGGGTTCCTGAGTTTGAGAGGGTGGCCTGTAGCATGCTACAATTTGTAGAGCAGTTTTGCCTATGGTTAGTTGCACCTGGATGGTTTCCGAAGCTTCGTGCATTGCCAACAACCTGGAGGTGTGGGTATCCTTTATGAATATGGATACACCCCCTCCTTTTGTGGTGTGGTCCGGGTTTTGGGGCCAGAACGCATGATATGAGGTAAAACCTAATAGTGCCGGGGTGCTCTCAGGAGCCTTGAACCAGGTTTCAGTTACAGCACAGACATCGATGTTCTCCATACTGAGAAGGGCCTCGAGTGCGTGCATTTTGAAATTTAGACTTCTGGCATTGAGCAGCATTGCCCTCAGTTTCTTCCCATTTTTGTTTTCTAGGGTGGTAGGTTTAGAATTTGAGCCTTGCCTAAAAAAGGCACTATGGGGGTGGCAAGAGCCTTAGCCAATATCCGGAATCCCAGGGGTGACAGGTGCAAGCCGTCCCTTGCAAAGCAGCGTGGCTTGTCAAGCATGTCTTCCCAGGCAGACAGACACTGGATCCCCTTTGAATGACACCAGACATTAAGCCAATTGTTAAAGCTGATCATCTTGTCTCTATATTGTGGCATCATTCTTGGTGCAGAATTATCATGGAACTTATAAACAAAGACATTGGCAACGTTCAAACACTGGACCCCACCCAGTTTGGGTTTGTGAAGAGCCGATCTTGTCTCCTGAACCTGATTGACTTCTTTGAATCAGTCTCCAGAGCCATGGACAAGGGTAAGGTGGTCCACACAGCCTATCTAGACCTTGCCAAGGCCTTTGACACCATCCCCCACTCTGGAATCATAGATAAACTTACTAAGTTGGGCATTAATCCCTATGTCACCCAATGGGTTGCTAAATGGCTTACTGATAGAACCCACACTGTAAAAGTAGCCAACTCCAAATCCAGCTCCAGACAAGTGACAAGTGGAGTACCTCAGGGTTCAGTCCTGGGGCCGCTCTTGTTTGGCATCTACTTCTCTGAAGTACAGGTCAACACTAAGGGACTCTGGCTAACAAAGTTTGCAGATGACTGCAAACTGGGAGCCATTATTGAATCCCCAAATGACGTGGATACTCTACAAAAGGGCCTTACAGAAACAGTTGCTTGGTGCCAGAGCCATGGGCTCAAGCTCAATGCCAAGAAATGTATTGTTATCCCCTTTGGGAAAAACATGTATCCATGAATTACCATATAGGTGGCAGTACACTAAACACAGAAAGTGTGATAAGAGACTTAGGGACATAGGTGGACAGTGGTCTCACCTTCGATAACCACATCGCCACAACAGTCAGGAAATCCTTCTATGTGGCACACCTCATCACGAAGGGCTTTTCATCCAGAAAAAGGAGGTCATTGTCCCACTGTACTCATCCCTCATTAGACCCATTATAGAATACAACGCCCCATTTGGTATGTACCTCTCAAGACATCTGCAACAACTGGAAAGGCCTCAGAAATACCTCACTAAAAGAATCACAGGCCTAAAGCAAATGCCCTACGCTGACCGCCTTAAAAACTCCAGCTGTACTCTGTCGCATATCGTCTGCTCAGAGGCGATCTCTGCTTAACATACAAGGCCATGTCAAACCCAGAGCTGTTGGACATGCTACACTTAAAGAAATCCCAATCTCTCAGAGCTACATGCTCCAGGAATCTAAACCTTGTCATCACAATAAACAAAACATGCTGGAGGGATAGGTTCCTGACCCAGAGACTCCCCAGACTCTGGAATAGATTGCCCATACATGTCAAGCAGAGTGCCTCTTTGGACCTCTTCAAGAGGAACCTTGACAATTGGATTGAAGAAAGGAAATTCACCCCATGGATCACGTCAGTCGCCCTGCTACACAGGGGTCCAGGAAAATAAATAATGTGGGAAGAAATAGCCAGGGAATTGTTATGGCTAGGCTTGTATAGGCCCTAGGGCTGATAGCTTAGTACCAACCTATGAACCTATAAGAACCGAACCCCACACAAAACTCCTAAGAGACCCAGCCCCTTATTCCATGATGCACCACTGGAATTACCTCAGATCTAGTTTGCCACAGCACAAATCTAAGAGGTTCCAATATTGCTAGAGCCAAAAAGTGTTTTTTCGCAAGTTATTTTTTCTATTTCTTGAAATATATTATTATTCTATAGTTAGTACTTAGAGTAGTTCTGTAGTTTTTATAAGCTACTCTTTCCCTTTATGGTGCTTGCTAAATAGCTTAGGTTAGCTTAGTGTAGTGGCATCATGTTTGGCCTAGTCATTTCTCTAATAATTTAGATATATTTAGATAGTTACCTATTTAACCAGTTTTGGCCCTTGGCCATTGTTTAAAGTGTGTGTGTTTTTTCTAAGTATCTGGTTAATTTCTTGTTTTTTCTAGGGTTGTTACCTGAACATAGGCGTATTTTTTTTTTTTTTATATAGCTGACTGTTTCTAGTTTATTTAGGCTTGTCTGGCTTGTGTTTGTGTTAAGCCTAAAGCTATTTTCTTGAGATGTCTGAGTATAAAGACTAACACCCAAAGTCCGGATTCAAGAAATGTCCAGACTGCGGGCAAAAGATGTCTCTTATTGATGGGCATGTTCAGTGCGTGTATTGTTTAGGTGCGGTGCATTTGCAGGAGTCCTGCAGTATTTGCCATTCCTTTTCTTCAAGGGTTCTTTTGGAGAGGAAAAGGAAGCTTGTGGATAGAGGTTTGCTGAAGCTTTGATTGACCAGGATGGGGCCAGCAAATCCTCTAAATCCTCAGCTGACTCCAAGGCATCTAAAGACTCAAAAAAGTAAAAGAAAGTGGAGGATTCCAGGACATCGGCTCAACAGCTGTCGGAGTGTCTCTTCATTTCAGAGCCGGTCTCTGAGAGACCTGTATCTCCACTCCTTCAATCTGCACTGTCGGTGTACTCCTCTAGGCCTTCTGTCAGACTCTCAGATTTGGATATGGACTGATTGGTGCAGAAGCTCTTATGGGCTCCAGGCCTTACTAAGTTGTTGTCGGTCCCCACCATAGCGTCGGAACTGAAGACCACTACCCCGGATTTGACTGCTCCTCTTCCGTCTATACCGGATCTTCAGAGCTGAGGGGGGCCAACCTGCTAATCGTGGAACCTTTGGAGCTGAGACCTGCTCCGGTGTCATAGGTTCTATCTAATTTTGTGTCCTCAGCGCCGACCGGGGACTCTAGGGGCTGACACTGTCCTGTTGGGTCCGGGGAGGATAGTCACACCGACTTGTCTGTGCTGACTCTTCTTCTTGGGGCCTCTGCTCAGATGAGCTCTGCTTCTACCTCCGGCTCAGAGCCCGTGGCCTCTGTACGGGAGGGGCTGGCGGATCCTTCGAGTCTATCGACTCCTTCTCATAGGAGCCGTGATGCCTTTGAAGCCATGAGGAGAGCCTTGTCCCCAAAGACATCCTCTACACCAGGTCTGGCCTCTTCCCCCAAAGCACCTGTGTCCGCTTCTGCCTCCATCGTCTAGGCCAAGCGTAGAGAACCTGAGCCTCAGGTAGCCCCACAGGGCGCCCCTTGCTCTTCTGAGACCTCCCCAGAGGCTCCCACTGAGGAGGTTCCCAGGAAGAGATTGTGTAAGAGGAGACACTTGGACTCCCCACAGGAGTCGTTGACATCTGACACTGACTTGGATGAGTCAGAAGGGTCCCCACGATCCCCCTCTGAGGATATCTCCTTCGTGGAGATACTCGAGATCCTTGGGCAAGAGGGGTGATTGGCAGTCCAAAAGCCCTGCTTAGGACGAGTCAGCTCTCTTGAAGGCTTTTGGGTCTCACCCTTCCACCTCTTGGGTGTATGCGCCCTTTGATGAGCTTATGCAGCTGGTCTCTCAGAGGACGCGGGAGTCACTGGAGTCCATGGAACCTGTCCCTCGGAGGCCTAATAAGTTCATTTATGCCCTCGTAGATAAAGCCTTTTTGTCCCTGTTGATGTCATGGTGGTGGCGGCGGCAGCCACCAAGAAGGAAATGTCTGAGACTTCCTCGTTGATCCAGCCTCCTAACGGGGAGTCCAGGATCATGGATCGATATGGGAAACGCATGTTTAGTTCAGTGACTTTTACACTCCGATCCCTGAACTATTTGCCCCGTTTCACCAGACTGCAAAGAGATCTCCTTCAGGAGTTGGGAGATGCTCTTCAGCGTACTATAGCTGCAGGGGCTTCCAACAAAGTTGCCGCCCAGCTTGCTTCCCCAAATTCCATTGTGAACTCGTCCATGCGGCTCATGTCATATGCAGCCGATGGGATGAGTAGGGCAAGCGGGTACAGGAATTGCTCTAAGAAGACATTCCTGGATGCGCTTGTGTTCCTCCATGGAGCCCTTTAAGTCCATTCGTCAACACCCCTTTTGATGGCTCATCTCTCTTTGGGCTCAAAGTAAAGGAAACTCTCACTAGGTGTGAGAAGGATGTAAAGACTCTGCCGTCAGAGTCCGTTTTTCCACCCCTACTTGGCCTTACCCCAAAGGTGAAAGGGGAGGGCAAATGTGGTTCTGAAAAGCTCAAGGAGCATGTCAGGACACACGTGGTGAACCCTCTAGGGGCAGAGGAGGGGGTAATAATGGAGGATGCCAACCTCGCGGCAGAGGGGGTCCGCAACACCAGGGTGACAGAGATCACTTCTTTGGTCAACCCTATCAGCGCTACTGAAAGGAGGCCTGGCTGTCCTGCTCTGGAGGCAGTCAGGAGTCACTTATCTTTGTACCCAGATGCCTGGCAAGATATAACAAACGACAACTGTACAAAAAATTATTTCCAGAGAGTTCTTTATACTGTTCTCCACTCCACCCACACCCCCAAGGAGAAGCCCAAACGTTCCACCCAGTTACAGGGAACAAGCAACTATAGAGGTCTGCAATTTGCTAGAAAAAGAGTTGTCCAGCCAGTCCCAGCAGACCAAATAGGATCCGGTACTTACTCAAGATTCTTTTAGGAAACAGGGGACTGGAGACCTATTTTTGACCTCAGCAGACTCAACCAATTTGTCAAGAAAGAGAAGTTCCGGATGGTCACGCTACAGTCTATACTTCCCTTTTTAGGGAGACACCATTGGATGTGTTTGATAGATCTCAAGGATGCGTACTACCACATAAAAATGGCCAGGCCATCCAGAGATCATCTGTGTTTCCGGCTGGGAGCCAGTCATTATCAATTTCGAGCCCTGCCCTTTGGTCTCACTACTGCCTCACTATCATCATGATGATTTAGCCAACAGATTTCTGTCCAGAGGATATCGTTGGAACACTATCAGCTCTGCCACGCAATGGAGTAACAATAAACCGAGGGATTCTCTTTTAGTATATAAAAAACATGAAACACCAAACAGCTCAGATACATGTAGATTTGTTACTACATATGGTAGAAATAGTCACAATTTAATTAATATCATCAATACACATTGGAATATACTCAAATCTCATCCTCTTTTGGAAGGGTACTTAGGCGACCGTTGCTACTTTTCATATAGAAAGGGCAAAACACTTGATTCCCACTTTTCACATTATAAAAAAACTGGCATAGGGATGATTCTTTAATTCAGAGGACATTAACAGGGGACAAACTAGTAGGTACATAACCTCTGTGGTCATTGCAGTTTCTGTGGTTACATCTTCAAAACCAAAAGTTTTACGAGCAAAAATACTGGTCACATGTATGACATAAAATTCTTCGGAAACTGTAGTTCTGACTGGATTATATATTTAGCCACCTATACCTGCCAGGCTTTCTATGTTGGACAGACATCAAGACAATTTCGCATCAGGATTTCGGAACATTTGGGGGATATCAGAAATTGTAGAATTACCAATGCATTATACAGACACACCATCAAGCACCCCACGGCCAAATTTTCTTTCTCCATTATTGATCACATTATTGGGAATCGGGCTTTTAAAACAGGATGGCATGACATTCTCAATAATAAAGAGAAAAGATGGATTGTCAAACTTGGTGGGCTTTTCTCACCAGGACTTAATGATAAAATGGGATTTATTGTTAATTTTGGTTATTTACCATTTCATTATCAATAACAGAGTAATGATGGATAGTCCAACTTGGTGGTTTTTCTCACCAGGACTTTATGACTAAATGTAATGTATTGTCAATTTTGGACATTTATTATTTCCATCCGTTTTGGATAATTCTTTTCTCTATATAGCAGTTTCATCTTTATACTAAGGATGTATCTTGTTTATTGCTCATAATGTCTTATGAATATTACCATTTTGGCATTATATTATGGTGGACAACTTTTTCTGTAATTTATTGTGTTATTGCATCTTTTTTATGATTTTTCACTTTAATAATTTTTTCATGACAGGAAGTGATGTCATTCCTTCCTTGAAAGGTATATATGGAGCACTTTATTTTGTGAATGTAACTAACTACTGAGGAAAGCTAAGTGCTGAAACCGGTCTAGTTTCAGTCTATTAAAACTGTTTTTGATCCATTCGTGGTGCTGGCTTGTTTTCTTTACATTGGTCAAGGATGTAAAGACTCTGCCGTCGGAGTCTGTTTTTCCACCCCTACTTGGCCTTACCCCAAATGCGAAAGGGAAGGGCAAATGTGGTTCTGAAAAGCCCAAGGAGCATTTCAGGACACACGTGGTGAACCCTCTAGGGGCAGAGGAGGGGGTAATAATGGAGGATGCCACCTTCGCGGCAGAGGGGGTCCGCAACACCAGGGTGACAGAGATCACTTCTTTGGTCAACGCTATCACCGTTCCTGAAAGGAGGCCCGGCTGTCCTGCTCTGGAGGCAGTCAGGAGTCACTTATCTTTGTACCCAGATGCCTGGCAAGATATAACAAATGACAGCTGTACAAAATATTATTTCCAGAGAGTACTTTATACTGTTCTCCACTCCACCCACACCCCCAAGGAGAAGACCAAACGTTCCACCCAGTTACAGGGAACAAGCAACTATAGAGGTCTGCAAGTTGCTAGAAAAAGAGTTGTCCAGCCAGTCCCAGCAGACCAAATAGGATCCAGAACTTACTCAAGATTCTTTTAGGAAACAGGGGACTGGAGACCTATTTTGGACCTCAGCAGACTCAACCAATTTGTCAAGAAAGAGAAGTTCCGGATGGTCACGCTACAGTCTATACTTCCCTTTTTAGGGAGACACCATTGGATGTGTTTGATAGATCTCAAGGATGCGTACTACCACATAAAAATGGCCAGGCCATCCAGAGATCATCTGTGTTTCCGGCTGGGAGCCAGTCATTATCTATTTCGAGCCCTGCCCTTTGGTCTCACTACTGCCTCCAGAGTGTTCACCAAATGCATGGTAGTGGTCACGACTCACCTGAGGCATCTAGGATTCCAGGTGTTTCCTTACCTAGACAATTGGCTCCTTAACTCCACCACCAGGCATCAACTGATCCAGGCTAGGGAATACACTCTGACACTCTGCAATCACTTAGGCATTACAATCAACTCAGAAAAGTCTGCCTTGTCGCCATCACAGCATATCGTCTTTATAGGGGCAGAGTTGGACACTTCAACCACCACTCTACTACTACCAATCGAGAGGGTCGGTCTTCTTCGCCAGCATGTCAGCTCATTGGTATCGAAAGACAGAGCACCAGCTGCAAACGTTTTAAGTATTGGGTTTGATGGCTGCAGCTATCTTGGCCATACCATAAGCAAGGATGCATATGCGGATTCTTCAATGGCTGCTTGTTCACTCAATGGTCTTATTAGGAACTTCCAATGAATCACATGATTTTAATTACGAACTCTTGCAAGAGAGATGTCCAGTGGTGGTTGACGTCTCTTCATGTAACCATAGGACGCCCTTTTGTACTACCCCCTCAAGTAGCCACTGTGACCACGGACGCTTCCCTGATTGGGGGGGGGGGGGCTTTTTCAGGGAAAGACTGCCCAAGGCACATGGATGGATCAAGAGTCACATCTGCATATCAGTGTTCTGGAGATGATATCAGTACTTCTGGCGTTGCAGTACTTCCAGGACTTTCTTCCTCTAGGGACGATTGCAATTCAGGCAGACAACATTTCAGTAGTCTGGTACTTGAAAAAGCAAGGCGGGACCAAGTCTGCCGAGAAGCCCTCAGAGTTTGGCAGTGGACTGTCTCCTTCCAGTGCTTTCTGTTGGCAACGCACATCCCAGAGAGATCCAATGTGATAGCAGACAAACTGAGCAGGGCAATCTTGTTGCCGCATGAGGGGTCTCTCAAGCAAGAGATTGAGGACAGGATTTTCCGCAAATGGGGCCAGCCTTGCTGCAGTCTTTTTTCCCAGTCACATCAACACAAAATGCAGAAGCTACTTTGCCCTGATTCCCCCTCTGGGAGAACTCCCGAGAGACACACTCGTACACGCTTGGCCCCTGGGTCTCCTCTATGCATTTCCTCCAATCCCGCTAATACCCCGACTTCTACAGAAAGCAAAGTCACTGGGAAGGACTATTATTCTTATAGCCCCTTATTGTCCTCGGCAGATTTGGTTCCCATTTCTTCATCATCATCTCTTGGAGGATCCATGGATTCTGGACCCAGTTCCGGACCTTCTGACACATCCATCGGGGGACCTCCATCCCTCCTTGCAGTCACTGAAGCTAACAGCTTGGCTGCTCCAGTTCCCCTCATAGTCCGGCTTCATAACCTTTCGAATGAGACAAGGCAGATCCTCTTGTCTTCCCATAAGGCATCCACCAGAAGATTATATCTTAGTAAGTGAAAGAGATTCTCCATATGGGCCTCCAAGCAGAACATTGATCCTTATCAAGCCGCCTTGATGTCCATATTAGAATTCTTGACTATGGTCTTTAATAAAGGAGCTGCAGCCGCTACAGTTTGGGTCCAGTTGGCTGCTAAATCTGACTTTCATCTCGTAGTTGACGGGCTAAACATTATATCCCACAAGTTGTTTAAGGCCTTTCTCAAAGGAACCTTTCACATGAGGCCCCCAGTGAAAACTTTTTATTCTGCCTGGAATCTAAACTTCATGCTATCTCTTATAATGCTTCCCTGTTTGAACCAGCATCATCTTGATCTCAAATTTTTATCATGGAAAACCATATTTCTGGTGGCTATTACTTCTGCCCGCAGTGTGTCAGAACGTCAAGCCTTCTGTCAAGCCTCCTTATTTGTTTTTTCATGCTGATAGAGTATCCCTTAGGACAAATCCCTCCTTTTTGGAATCTAATATCAACCAAGTCATTGAGTTGCTAGTTTTTTTCTCTAACCATTCCAATAAACTTGAGTTTATGCTGCACAAACTTGACATTCACAGACAGCTCAGATATTGTTTGGACAGAACAAAATATGTTAGAAAATCGGACCACCTCTTTGTGTCGTTCTCTGAAGCCAGAAAAGGTAGACCAGTTACTAAAACAGCACTTTCAAAATGGCTTCTTGATTGTATGTGGAGCTTTTCTCCCCGGGCCTCTACTGAAAATGGAAATATATCCAGCTAGACTAGCCAGGTCAACAAATGTAAAATAAAATAAATAAAATAAAAATAAATCACCTTTGTTTATTCAGCTGCTAATATGCCCTTACTACACAAGATTAAAGCTCATTCTACAAGAGCAGTTTCTACATCTTCTGCATTCTAAGCTAAATTGCCCCTTGATAACATTTGTGCTGCAGCCACTTGGTCTAAACCTCATACCTTATCACTCAATACAAAGTTGATGAGGCCTCCAGGGACAGGGCTTCCTTTGAGTCTACGGTCCTGAAGAATGTACTCCTGTGAGACACCCAAGATTGAGGGTGCTACGGACACTACCCATCAGTAAAGAATGAACGGCGAGATTGAACAACTTCACATTAAAAGTTATGTACTCACCATAATGTTCCATGTGATTTGTTCCGTCTCGCCTTCTTTCTTTTCTCCCTCCATCCCCCACCTGGGTGATAGTTGACCTAGAGACTAGTCTCATCCTGCTTACTCATTTCTTCTTCCTTTCTATGGGAAGGTAGTTCTCTTACATGGATATAGTACATGCAGCAAAGAATATCTGTGGTAATTCCAGCAGTGCATCATGGGATAAGGGGCTGGGTCTCGAGCTACTGTAAACCTTGAGCTTTGCAAATGGCCGTGTCATCGGCTCCGAACCCATCAGTAAAGAATGAAGGCGAGATGGAACAACTCACATGGAACATTCTGGTGAGTACATAACTTCTTATTCAGCCTACAGCTACTCCAGTGTATAAATAAAACACACCAAAAACTAGGCACGCTATATCATAACAGAAAATTTCTAACTTCTAATGCAAGGCTCACCCTGACACAAGCTTTCCTCCTTCCCACTCCTCTATGCAACCCCAGTTCTAACCAGTATTCAGTCCACAACACTGACCAAACTTGAGCATACCTATCACAAAATTGTTAGATTTGTAACAAACTCTCCACACAACTCTCATCACTGCTATGCCCTTTAACTCTCTACAATGGCTAGAATTCCCACAACTACTGCTACAATCACAATTTCAAGATGTCCTTCATGGATGCATCTGCAGTCATAACAACTGGGTTGTCCTGTCGTCAGGCAGCCCTGCAGTTGGCCGGATTCCAAAGTCCGGGTCCGGCTTCGGCTGATGTCGCACTTCACCCGACGTCATCTCTGCTGGTCTCCGGGTATAAAGGCATCAGCCGACGCCATTTTCTTCAGTCTTTCTTGCCGCTGGCGCCAAGCAGAAGCTGTTCGCAAGTGCCGGTCGGTCGGATCCAGAGATTTCTACTACCGAATACTACTCAAGACTTCTAAAGCTAAGTACCCGTTGGGGACTCTTTATTGCCTCAGCCGATGTCAGAAACAGTCAATAACTGTTTAACTTGTGGGAAACAAATACCTCATAAAGATTTCCACTCTTACTGTTTGCCTTGTTTAGGCCCAGACCACGACGTAGCAGCCTGTTCGCCTGTGCTTCCTTCAACCGACGAACGCTTAGGCGCCGGTCGGAGTTTGCTGAACAGTTTTTCGGTTCAGAATTTGCGACATTATGCCGTCGGATCCTCCGACTACCCAAATTGTTAAGAAACGCAAAGAAAAAGACCGACACTCGCGGTCCACGGTTTCGGCCGAAACCATGGTGAAGCAAACCGCGAGTGTCTCGGTTTCGGCCGAAACCGAGAAAACTGATCAAAGCACAGCTGAATCTTTGACTACTTCTGAGGTTCCTGCTACCTTACTTGAATCGGCCTCTGAAATTTTACCTACTGCAGTGGCTTCTAGTGAATTATCAGACACCATCCCTTTGGATGTCTCTACCCCAGCACATGGTGCTGCTAGGCCTCCTGCAGCCATGTCCATTAAGGCCTTTGCCAGGGCTAAAGCAGCCAAGTCTACTAAATCAGTGCCTGTTAAACCCCCCTCAACCAGGCCTACTTCTAGTTCACAAATGCTTACTCTGGCAGAAGATTTAATATCCTTAATCAGGGGATCCCAATCTCACCCAGACAGGGCCTCTCAGCCCCCAGAGAAGAGACCTAGGGCAGAGCCCCCCGAGCCTGTGTCCTCTGATGATTCTGCGGATGACTCAGATATTACAGACCAGCCAGAGGCTCCTTTCTCCAATTATGAAGACTCAGATGCTGAAGAATCCATTCCAGCTGCTTCTCCACCAGAAGAATTCTCCTTTGGGGAAACCTTACATGCCATGCAGAACAATTCCAATGGCAGCAACAGGATTTCTCAGATTCCAGAAAAGACTTAGGACTTTCTGCACCTTCCACAACACAGGCCCTTAGCTATACCTCCTGTCTCTCTGTTGTGGACGATGCTTTTAATGATGTCTGCTCTGCACCAGATTCTTACCTCCAGCCCCTGCCAAACCAGACAGATTTTACAGGGTACCAGACACGCATCATCACCTTTACAAGGCCCCACTTGCAGACCCCAAACTATATCCCAGGGGCCTAAGGCAGTAGCCTCGACCACAGCAAAAACCCTATTCCTTCTGAAAGGGAAGCCAGGTCTTTAGACAGATGGGGCAAAAAGTTTATACCTCAGCTACTCTCTCAGCTAGAGCTTTAAACTGTCAGTTTCACATGATACAATACCAAGAGTTTATGCTTGATCAGTTAACTAAAAACTATCCTCTGATGACTCTATAGATAAGAAATATGTATTAGAAATGGTAAATAACATACAACAGGTTAGTAACCATTCCTTAAAATGTGGCTATGATGCACTGGAGGCTTCATTTAGATCAGCCATGACTGGCACAGTGATAAGAAGACATGCATGGCTGAAGGAACAAGTCTTACCGGATCATGTTAAAGCTAAGTTATTAGATGCTCCTATGGATAAGACCAGTTTGTTTGGTACACCTGCCCAGCAGGTAATGAAGAAAATGGAAGAAAAGGCAAAATCTGTTCAAACGGTTAAAGAATTCTTGCAGGTTCAGCCCCCAAGGTTTAGCAGGAACTGGCCTGCCAAAAATTGGTCCTTTCCTGACTCCACAAGATCCCAAAGGGGCAGGAATAGACGTTCCAGAGGCAGAAACCAATCCAGAGGATGTGCCTACAGAGGACGACAGTGGCAAGGTAATAACAGAGGCACAGACTCAGCCACTACCACTACAACAGCACAATCACAGTGACTTAACTCTACATCCGCCTACCAGGGAACAAATATCAGCTCCATTAGGCGGAAAATTAACCTTATTTTCGAAAAACTGGCACTACATCACAAAAGACAAGTGGATTTTGCAAACCATAGACCAAGGTTACCTGTTCCACTTTCACACTTTACCAGTCAAAAGAGGAATGCCAAACCTGCCTCCAAATCAAAAAACAGAAGCTCTACAGCAGATAATGCAATTAGCAAAGATGAGAGCTGTGGAAAGAGTGCCAATAACAGAACAAGGCAAAGGATTTTTCTCCAGACTATTCCTAGTTCCAAGAAAGGAAAAAAGTTGGAGACCTATTCTCGACCTGTCCACCTTAAATACAGACATCATTGTCCCAAAATTCAAAATGCTGACCCTACAGCAACTTCTTCCCATGCTGGGCAAGGAGTGTTGGCTGGTAACTCTAGATCTCAAGGAGGCATACCTGCACGTCCCCATTCGACCAATTTGCAGAAGATACCTCAGATTTCTTGCAGGATCAGAGCATTATCAATTCTCAGCATTGCCCTTTGGCTTATCTACTGCGCCCAGAGTATTCACAAAATGCCTGGCATCAGTAATCGCCCACTGCAGACTACAGGGAATCCAAATTTATCCATACCTGGACGACTGCCTGCTACAAGGGGACAACAAAAGCAAGCTGACAACAGATTTACAAAGGGTCATTTACTTGCTACAAGCACTGGGATACACAGTCAATTTACAAAAGTCAAGGCTGATACCATCCCAAACAAGGACATTCCTGGGCTGAATTGGACACTGTAAAACAAATGGCATTCCTAACCGCAGAAAAACAAAAAGAACTCCCTCTTTACTTCTTGGCTCTAACAAAACAGAACAAGTTAACAGCAAGAAAAGTCCTGCAGGCCTTGGGATACATGGCATCATGCATAATCTTGGTTCCACATGCCAGACTACATATGAGAAAACTACAGTGGTACCTAAGGAATTTATGGTCCCAACACAGGCATAGCCTAGAAGCAGAAATTCCACTAATCCCATGCCTAAAACAGGAATTCCTATGGTGGGCACAAGCATGCCAGTCAAACCCAGGCCTACCCTTTCACAGCTATCAAGCAAGCCAGACCATCACAACAGACGCCTCAGACCTAGGATGGGGGGCTCACATGCTGGACAAATGCGCAAGGATTGTGGACGAGGATCAACTCCACCTGCACATCAACCTAAAAGAAATGCTGGCAGTAAAACTGGCAATCCAAAATTTCAGACCATTTCTCAAAGAGGGCCATTTGATGATAAGGACAGACAACACCACAGTCATGTGGTACATCAACAAGCAGGGAGGCACTCATTCATACCCCCTATGCAGAATGACTTTGGAGCTTTGGAACCTGGCACTCAGCTACAACATCCAGTTACAGGCAATATTTGTACCGGGAAAGGACAATACTCTAGCAGACATATTTAGCAGAACCACATCGGATGCCCACGAATGGATACTACACCCGGACATCTTCAAGACCATCTCAAAGAAATGGGGAAGACCACAAATAGATCTATTCGCTTCCCCTCTCAATCACCAACTCAAAAAATTCTGCACAAGGACATTCCACCCACTTGCATGGAAAGTGGATTCGCTCTCCTTCAGCGGGAAAGGTCTAACAGCATATGCATTTCCACCTCTTCCCTTGATACACAAGGTATTACTAAAAATCAAGGAGGAACGTCCAAGGATAACCCTGATAGCTCCAAACTGGCCAAGACAACACTGGTACCCATTACTGAGGAGCATGTCTCGGGACAACATGTGGCCAATACCCCTGATGCCTTTGATGTTAACTCAGAACAACTTCAGCAACATACATCCAAACCTAAAAACGTTGCAACTGACTGCATGGAACATCACATAGCAGCAACTAACCCAGAACTTTCCCAAAGGGTTAAAGACATTATCCTTGAAGCCCGCAGACCTTCAACAAGAAGGAACTATGCAGGAAAATGGAAAAGGTTTGTCATTTGGAGCACTAAAAGAGGAAAAGATGTGTCAATTATAGATATGGCTAACATTCTGGAGTATCTGGCAGAGCTTCTACATACAGGCCTGTCTTATTCCTCCATCAAGATACATGCATCAGCTATTTCAGCAGAATACAGCTTTGATCCACCTGTCTTTTCACATCCTTTACTCAGGCAGTTCCTCAGAGGAATCAAGAATGTAAAACCTCCAAGGAAACCACCATTGCCAGCTTGGGATTTGAACTTTGTGCTAGAAAAATTGACACTCGCACCTTTTGAACCAGCAGCTACAGCGGACCTACAGCATCTATCGTGGAAAACTGCTTTCCTACTGGCAATAACCTCAGCAAGGAGGGTCTCTGAACTTCAGGCCCTAATGGCGGTACAGCCCTTCCTAATCTTCCACCAAGATAGAGTGTCCATGAGGACTAATCCTACGTTTATGCCTAAGGTGATATCCAGAGTGTCTTTAAACCAGGCAATCCACCTACCTACCTTCTTTCCCAATCCACAAAACAAAGGGGAAAGAATGCTGCATTCCTTGGATGTACATAGACAGTTACGCTACTACCTGGACAGAACAAAAAGTAGCAGAAAAACTGACCAGCTTTTGTAGCCTATGCAACAGGAAGGGAAGGAAAAGCAATTTCCAAACAGACAATCTCCAAATGGATAGGAAATTGCATACGGTTCTGTTACTCCTTCCATGGAAAACCAATTCCACAGAACATAAGGCCTCATTCTACAAGGGCAACAGCCACTACCACAGCCTTCCTACGAGGTGTGGCAACCAAGGACATTATTGAGGCGGCTACTTGGACCTCCGTGCATACATTTGCCAAGCATTATAACTTACCAATGTACTCCAGATCCCGAGCAGGGTTTGCCACTGCTGTGCTGCAAGGGATCCTAACCACACCATAATCTAAATTTTTTTTTTTTCCTCCTCCCTTAGTTGGCTATGGTATTCTACCCAGTTGTTATGACTGCAGATGCATCCATGAAGGACATAGTACAGTTTTGTACCTACCATAAATGTAGATGTCCGAACTGGATAGCATCTGCAGTCAGGATTACCCTCCCTCCTTCCCCTCTGTGGTACTCCTAGGGTATTTACCCTCCTAATAGCTAGCTAGTGGGGGGAGTCTTTTATGGTGTATTTGTTTGTATATATGTACATACATGCTTACTTTCTGAGTTTGCCTTCTATCCTTTTGGAAACATTGGCATTTATCCAAAAATTAGCCTTCCAGGAAGGGCAACTGGCATCTGGGGCAAGAAACACTGAAGAAAATGGCGTCGGCTGATGCCTTTATACCAGGAGACCAGCAGAGATGACGTCGGGTGAAGTGCGACATCAGCCGAAGCCGGACCCGGACTTTGGAATCCGGCCGACTGCAGGGCTGCCTGACGACAGGACAACCCAGTTGTTATGACTGCAGATGCTATCCAGTTCGGACATCTACATTTATGGTAGGTACAAAACTGTACTTTATATACACTGTGCTGTACAGACCATCTTCCTGTCCAACTCTCTCGTCACTTGTCACCACTGTCCCCTTCAAGGACCCTCCAAACTGCTAACCAGCAACTTTTGACTGTCAATCAATGAAAGAAAAATGTAGGCAAACTTTTTTATGAATGCTGTATAGCCCTAGCCTGGAACAAATTTCCCTTAAACATATGCTCCATTGTACACCTTTCACACTTCAAAAAGGAGCTCAGACTTCACATCTACTAAATAACAAAACCTGTCTCTGCCTAAATCAAACCTAACCCCACCCAACCTAATTGTGGTTTTTGCTTTCACACCCTTGGCAATTAGTAAGCTATTTCTGGTTTACTAGCTGCCCAATCTATATAACTCAGTGCTTACTGCAATTACATACTTTTACTTCTCTGTATATTTTTATTTTTTATCTACTGTTAACGTTATTGTATGTTACTAGAGCTTTTCTTCCCTGGTCTCCACTGAAAACTGGCCTCTGGCCCAGCTGGACCAACCCGGTTAACAAATGTCAGTAAATAAATAAAAATAAGAAATTGTGCAAGAGAAAGCATGTGGACCCCCCTGAGGAGTCCTTCACTGAGGATATGGATTACGATGAAGGGGAACAGTCCCCACGGTCACCCCCTGAAGAGGTGTCCTTCAGAGACATCCTGGAGATTTTGAAACAGAGGGGTGATTGCAAGCCCAAAAACCCTTCCTCAGAGGAATCCGTTTTTCTGTAGGCCTTCCATGCTAGACCATCTACCTCCTGGGTGACCCCGCCAGCAGACGAGTTGATTCAGCTTGTGGTGCAGCATGCCTAGAAGAACCCTGATGCTGTTGAAGCAATCCCCAAGAGACCAGACAAGATCCTGTCTTCCCCCTGAAGAACATCCACATTGGTCAAAAGGTTTACCAGTAGATGCTATGGTGGTGGCGGTAGCCACCAGGGAAGAGCTCACTGTGGAGAGCCATACTGTTCAACCACCTAACAGGGAGTCCCGAGCAGTGGACAGACTAGGGAAGCGAGTTTTTGCGTCATCGACCTTTGCTATTCGGTCTTTGAACTACCTGGCACGTCACCAGACTCGAGAAACCTCTAATCCGAATGCTGTGGTATTCTATCAGGAAAGGTGTCTGATGAGGTTAATGACAAGGTAGCTTCTCAGCTAGCGACCCTGGAATTGATTTCTAATTCGTCCATGAGGTTGATTTTGCTTGCAATCGAAGGGGCGGTTAGAGCTGCGGGTTCAGGCGTAGTTATGAGACATCATGCCTGGATGCGCCTGTGTGACTTCATAGATCCTTTTAAGTCTTCCTTCCTTAACGCTTCAGTGGAAGTGTTTTCCCTGTTTGGCCCTAAAGTGAAGGACACCTTTGCCAGGTGTGAGCAGGACAGTAAGACCCAGTCTACGGTTGGTGCACGTTTCTCCGCTCCTCAGTGTCCCTTTTCCAGAAACCAGAGAAGTGGGAAATTGTGGCACAGAAAGTCTCAGGGTCTTTTTTGTGACACTTGGCGATGGGGTAACTCTTCCGGAAGATGCCCCTACAGAGGCAGAAGGGGGTTCGCGTAATCAGGATTCCAGAGATTCTTTCTCTGGGCAGTCCTATCAGCGCTCCTGAAGAGCGGCATGATTGCTTTCCTCTGGAAGCAATCAGGGGACATCTTTCTCTGCACCCCAGTGCCTGGCTATCTATTACCTCAGACTCTTGGGTGCAGACGATAATATCCAGAGGTTACCGAATCCCATTCAACTCCTACCCAAAACCACCAAAATGAATCCCAGACGTTCCACCCAGTCTAAGAGAAGAAGCAGCTCTTCAAATAGAAAAGTTGTACTTAAAAAGAGTCATCCACAAAGTCCCACCAGACAAGATTGGATCCGGATTTTACTCAGGGTTCTTTTGGTGACAAAAAAGACAGGGGACTGGAGACCGATTTTGGACCTCAGCTGTTTAAACAAGTTCATCAGCCAGACAAATTTCCGGTGGTCACATTTCAGTCCATCCTCCCTTTTCTGGAGGAAGGCGATTGGATGTGCATGATGGACCTTCAGGATGCGTGTTACCACATCAAGATATACAAATGCTCTAGAAGGTTCCTTCACTTCCGTCTGGTAACCAGTCATTACCAGTTCTGTGCCCTGCCCTTTGGACTCTCTACAGCCGCCAGAGTGTTCAAATGCATGGCAACAGTGACAGCTCATTTGAGACTGCAAGGCTTCCGGGTGATTCCATATCTGGACGATTGGCTCCCCACTGCTCCCACCAAGCATCTACTGGTAACAGCTTTGCACTACACCCTCTCTTTGGCACATAGCCTGGGTACATCCATAACCTGGAAAAACTCCAATCTGACTCCATCCCAAACCTTGGAGTTTATAGGGGTAACATTCAACACCCGCTCTTGCTTGATCTCTCTCCCAGATCACAGGCTTCAGAGACTAAGGACCCAACTCTGAGTGATACACTGCTATGACTTGGTTCCGGCTCGACAGGTCCTGCAGCTGTTGGGGTCAATGGCAGCATTTATATCTGTAGTACCCATTGCAAGGTTTCACATGAGATTCTTAGTGGCTTCTGGTGACCCAGTGGTACCCAAATCAACAGCCACTGTCCTTCCAGATTTGAATTACAAATCTGTGCAAACTAGATCTTTCCTGGTGGATGAAGCCAGACACAGCACTTTGGAGCTGACCCTTGCACCCCCCCCCCCCTCAACCCAGTGCCATTGTGAGCATGGATGCTTCTCTCATAGGGTGGGGTGGCCATTATCAGGGAATGAACTGTCCAAGGCACATGGTCTTATTTGGAGGCCAGTCTGCATATAAATGTTCTGGAACTGAGGGCAGTGCTCTTGGCGTTGCAAGCATTTCAGTCTGCCCTTCCTTCCGGAACAGTTGCTATCCAATCTGACATGTCAGTAGTTTGGTACATCAACAAGCAAGGAGGAACAAAGTCCTATTCCCTATGTTGAGAGGCCATGAGAGTGTGGCAAAGGGTGATAGCTTCCAACCGCTTTCTGATAGCAACACATATCCCAGGAAACTGATCGCAGACAAATTGAGCAGGTGTATTCTCCTGCCTCGTGAGTGGTCCCTCAACGCCAACTTAGTGGCAAAGATATTCAGCCGTTGAGGCCAGCCTTGCTGCAACCTGTTCACCTCCCCATCCAACCACAAATGCAGCAACTTAGCCATAATTCCCCCACAAGGGGAGTCTCAGAGGGACGCACTTATCCACAATTGACCCACTCTGTTTCCTCTAGTTCTGAAGAAAGCTCTTTGGTTGAAAAGCAAAATAATCCTCATATCACCATTTTGGCATCGATGGGTATGGTTCCCCTTTCTCTGGCCTCATCATCTTTGCAGACCATAAACCTTGGATCCAACTCCAGATCTGATTTCTCACCCTCAAGGGTTGAGCTGCCCAAACTTGTTGAGTCTTACGCTCAAAGTTTTAGCTTCTCCATTTCCAGTTATTGCCAGGCATTTTAGTCTTTCCTCTCCGTTACATGACATTATTCTGGCTTCGCATAAACCATCCACCATAAAATTTTATGCTGACAAAGGGAAAAGATTTTCAGTTTGGTCTAGGCAGAGAGAACTAGATTCCTTTTCTGCACTTATATCTGCTGTACTCCAGTACCTATCTAGTATTTATTGTGTGTGTTCATTTAGCTGCCATTTTGAATTTCCATAATGAATGTTCTTTGTGCTTCACTGTTGCAGTCATCACATTTGGGTTATCCCTGCCAGGGTAGCCCTCAGGTGGCCTGAATACCAGAGACTTAGTATTTCTGGGTAGGTTGCAGTCGCTTGAGGACTCACGTCAGGTCGTCAGGAGTATAAAGCAAGGCAGCTGATGCCATTACATCAGTCTTTCTTGCCGTGGACCCTGAAGCTGAAGCAGTTCGGACGAATGCCAGTTGGCCGCTACCTGAGTTTTCATCTATCAAATTGAAGTTGAAGTCTTATAAAGCTAAGTACCCCATTGGGGATCCTTTTTTCTTGCACTAACCAATGTCAGAAAAAGTTAATAATTGTCTCACCTGTGGAAAGCGAATACCACACCGAGGCTTCCACTCTTACTGCATCACTTGCTTAGGCCCAGATCACGACGTCCCCGTTGTCACATCTGTGTTTTGTTCGATGCCAGAACTATCCATCGTCTGGCCCTTATTGTAGCCATATATTTTCGTTTACAGTCCTCTAATTCCAAAAAAACATAAAGATAAAGACAGAGACGGACCACACAGGTCCAAACCTACCAACGATGCTTCCGTTAAACCAGTAGTCAAGTCTTCCAGTACTCAGTGAGGCACTTTTGCAGCCCCTGATGCCCACTTCAGTTGATTCGCAGGCCGCTACCAAGATCCTTTCGGAGTCCGGTATGCCGCAAAACTCTTCTTCATTTAAGGATCCCGTGGTCGTCTCTACCTTGGATGGGTCCAGAGCTGCTGAGCAGGCACTGGCTTCCTATGAAGTCCTTTGCACTACCAAATCTCGACACAGACTGACATCTTTCGCAACTACCGTTCTTTCAAAAACAACAGTTTCTTAGGCCCAGGGTTCGAAGCACACCCAAGAAACCGATGACCCACTCTCAGGCGCCTGCTATCTTGCCTCAGTCTCAAATGCTTAAAATGGCGGTAGACCTTATCATGCTGATCATGGGAAGCCAAGCTACCCCCTCCAAAAGGAAAAGAGATTTGTCCCCTGTAGTTTTGTCTGAACAAGAGTCAGACGACTCATGCATTTGAGTATGAAGACATGCAACCCCTTTCCACATATGAGGATTCTGATGCAGAGGACTCTATTCCTTCAGCCTCTTCCCCAGAGGATTTTTCCTTTGGGGAAAGACTGCATACTTTAAGGGAGCATTTCCAATGGGAGAGTCAGGACTACCCTTAGTCTAAAAAGAGACTTGGAATTTCTAGCTCTTCCACAGCATGGACCCTTGGTCATCCCCCCAGTCCTAGATGGTTGTGGAGGATGTTTTCCTTGAATCCAGCTTGAATCCTGTCACCCTACCTCCCACTCCCAGAAAACCAGGCAGGTACTATAGAGTCCCTGACTCACACAAATATCTTTTTAAAAATCCAACAGCTGACTCTGAGGTCATTTCTCATAGGTTCATAGGTTCATACTAGGCTATCTGCCCTAGGGCATTTATAAGCCTAGCCAGAGTGTGTGTGGCTTTCACCACCCCTTAGGATGAGAATACTATACCCATTAGTTTGCTGTGCCTCTGTCCAGCAGTGACACAGAGATGATTCCCGGGGTAAACCTACGATCTCCCATCCACTCGTCAAGCTTTCTCTTGAACAGAGTCAGTGAGGGGCTCTGCCTCACATGGACTGGGATTCTGTTCCATAGTGTAGGGAGTCTCTGGGTGATGAATCTGTCCCTCCAGCACGTCCTATTTATATCCGTATTGAGGTTTAAGTCTCTTGCTCTCGTGGCTCTGGTGGATTTGGATTTTTTGAGGTGGAGCATGTCCATTAATTCGGGTTGGACATGGCCTTGTATGTCAGGCACAGATCACCTCTGAGCAGACGGTATGCGACTGAATAGAGCTGGAGTTTCTTCAGTCGGGCATCGTATGACATATGTTTGAGCCCCTTTATCCTTTTGGTGAGGAACTTTTGGGGTCTTTCCAACTGCTGCAGGTGTCGGGTAAGGTACATTCCGAATGGGGCGTTGTACTCAATCATTGGTCTGATAAGTGAAGAGTACAGGGGTACAATGACCTCTCCTGATCTGGATGTGAATCCCTTCATGATCAGGTGGGCAATGTAGAAGGTCTTCCTAACCACTTTGGCAATGTGAGTGTCAAAAGAGAGGTTACTGTCAACTTGGGTCCCCAGGTCCCTGATAACTTCTTCCGTGTTTAATGGATTACCACCTATGTGGTAATTAGGGATTACCTTGTTTTTCCCAAAGGGTATGACTATACATTTTTTGGCATTTAGCTTAAGGCCATGGCTCTGGCACCAGTTATTCATTTCTGTGAGTCCTCTCTGGAGGATGTCTGTGTCTGATGGAGTGTCAATTATGGTGCCCAGTTTGCAGTCATCTGCAAATTTTGTCAGCCACAATCCCCCTATGTTTGCCTGCACTTCAGAAAAATAAATGCCAAACAAGAGGGGGCCCAGGACTGAGCCCTGTGGGACACCGCTCGTGACCGGCTTAGAGTCTGACATGGCACCAGCAACTCTAACCCTGTGTGTTCTGTCCTTGAGCCAGTTTGCAACCCATCTTGTGACATATGGGTTTACATCTAAGCTGGTGAGCTTTTCTATGATGCCCGAGTGGAGTATTGTGTTCAACGCTTTTGCTAGGTCAAGGTAGGCTGTGTGAACTGCCTTACCCTCATCAATGGCCTTAGTGACTGTTTCGAAAAAGTCGACCAAGTTCAAGAGGCAGGATCTGCCCTTGACAAAGCCAAATTGGGTAGGATCCAGTGTCTGTAGGTCCCCATTGTCTTTATTTATGAGTTCCATTATGATCCTCTCCATAGCTTTGCAGACAAGGCTCGTCAAGCTTATGGGGCAGTAATTTCCAGGGTCCGTAGAAGCACCGCCTTTGTGGAGTGGGACCACAGTTGCCGTACGCCATTCTTTGGGTACATATCCTGTAGTAAGGCTAAGATTAAACAGCAGCCTTATGTGTGGGTTTAGTTCCTCATTGAGTTCGTGTAGCACACAGCCGGGAACACCGTCCGGTCCCATTGATGCTGTGTTTTTTGCTTTAGAGAGAGCAGCTCTCACCTGGGCATCTGAGATGTTTGGGAGGCTAGACTGTGGTGGGATAGATATTTCTCCTTTTGGGGGGGAGTGCGGGGAGAAATTTGCACTGAACCTGTCTGCCAGTATGTTGGCAATGTCTGTGGGTTCAGTGATTTTTTTATCATTTTGGACTAATTCTGAGCATATCTGGGAGTTTCCACTCAGGTTTCTAACATAGCTAAAGAAGGCCTTATGATTGTCTTTTGTGTCATTAGCGATTTTTCTCTCAAAGTTGGCCTTGGGCGATTTTATGAGTGATCGTAGTTTTTTGCTAGTATTGATCAGAGATGCCTTCCCTTTTAGGGATTTTGCTCTGTCATGTAGTAGCTTTCTCCTCTTGTTGTAGAGTTTGTTTATGGCTGGGGTCCACCAGACTGGGCGCCTGTCTTTGGTGGAAAGGGTCTTGATTTTATTAGGGATTGCTTGATCCATACATTCCTGGAGGTGCTTGTAGAAGGCATTTGTAAGGGTTTCAGCAGCGTGGGTTGTGGTTTCCACTGGCTCGGGGGCCTTGAAGGATACCGCTCCAGTCTTAAGAAGTGTGAAGTTTGCTTTTGAGAAGTTCTTCACTGTGGTCTTTTTTGCTGGTGGTGGAGGCGGGATGTGGATCTCCAGTGAGATTAATTTATGGTCTGATCTCACCAATGAGGGATATACTTCCGGTGTGGAGCATTTTGTCCCCATGTTCGTGATGATCAGGTCTAGTATATTTTCTCCTCTTGTGGGAATGGTGACTAGTTGTTCCATAGCATTTGAGTTTATGAACTCCAGGAACCTTTGGGCTAGGGTGTTGGGGCTTGAGTAATGTTCCCAGTCTATGTTTGGATAGTTGAAGTCACCCAATATGATGGTGTTTGGAGACACATTCATACTCTCCAGTGTCTTCAGGAAGGCTGTGTGGGTTTCCTGAGTTTGGGAAGGTGGTCTGTAGCATGCTACAAACTGTAGGGCAATTTTACCTATGGTTAATTGCACCTGGATGGTCTCCGATGCTTCGTGCGTTGCCACTAACCTGGAGGTGTGGGTATCCTTTATGAATATGGATACTCCCCCTCCTTTTGTGGTTCGGTCCGGATTTTGGGGCCGGAACGCATGATATGAGGTATAACCTGATAGTGCTGGGGTGCTCTCAGGAGCCTTGAACCAGGTTTCAGTCACAGCACAGACATCGATGTTCTCCATACTGAGGAGGGCTTTGAGGGCATGCATCTTGAGGTTTAGACTTCTGGCATTGAGCAGTATTACCCTTAGTTTTTCTCCATTTTGTTTTCTAGGCGGTAGGTTTATCATTTGAGCCTTGCCTAAAAAGGCACTATGGGGTGGCAAGAGCCTTTGCCAATATCCAGAAGCCCAGGGTGACAGGTGCAAGCCGTCCCTTGCAGCGTGGCTTGTCAAGCATGTCATCCCAGGCAGACAGACACTGGATCCCCTTAGAATGACACCAGTAATTAAGCCAATTATTAAAGCTGATCATTTTGTCTCTGTATTGTGGCATCATTCTTGGTGAGGGTAGGATACTGCTCAGGGTCAGGGTCATACCGGCCTGGGCTACATAATCTGAGAACTCTTCTATGTCTCTCTTCATGTAGTCCAGAGAGGTACGTCTCAGGTCGTTCACACCGGCATGGACAGTGACTGAGTCATACTTGTACTTGCTGTGGAGTGACCTGAGTGCTTGTGTTATGTGGCGGATTCTAGCGCCTGACAGGCAGCTTACTGTTATCTTTTCCTTATTCAGTCTGGTGAGTGGGACGTCAGTGTGTCTGACTATGGAGTCACCTATAACAAGTGTGTCTGGCGTTGTGTTTGGCCTTAAGGGCTGTGACTGTTTAGCACACTGACTTTGAGAACTATGTGTTGCATGTCTTATGTCTTGAGGTGGCAGTTGCTTGGGTGTCTGCTTTGGAGGCCTCCGTAGTTTTGGAAGATTTTTGATCAGTGCCTCCGAGTATGTCTTTGTGTGTTTATGTGTTTGTTTTGCAGTTGTGATAGTTATATGTGAAACTGGGTTTGTGGTGTGCGTGGTTTCCTTCTCCTCCTGTCTGGTCTTGCCAGTCCTGAGTTGAGAGAGCTCAGCCTCCAGTTTGGCTATATAGTTGCATCTCTCACATGTATTTGTGTTTTGTGGGTGAAGGAGTGGGTTGTCTGTGTACATGAGGCAATTGTAACATTGCCTCAAGATGACCAGATTCACCAGCTGAACAGGAGAGGACGCTTGCAACTGACCCTTTGACATGCCAGAAAAAGTGAAAAAGTTTGCTGTGTAACCGAGTCAGAAGGGACCTATAGGGAAATGGGTACTCAAGGGGATTCTAGGCTAATGTAGTACTTTGTTTAGTATATAAGTACTTTACCTATATAAGATGCTTTAGGAGCAAGTGCTGAGCTTTTGAGATAGAGAATAGACTGTTTAGATTGCAAGTAGAGAAGTTCTAAGGGAAAAATTGAAGAGCAGACTTTACGGAGCCAGAAATAGTTTAACCTTGTTTAACCGGCACTGCCCGATGGTGCTCTATGGGCAACTCCGCGCTAAATCATGCAAAAGCACGCTAAAGCGGGCTTTATTACAGGGGGCTGAAAAGAGCTAGGAATTGACCCAAAATGGCCAATAGACTACAAGTTTCTGGCTGGAACCACTCCTCTAGGGACAAATAGGCCGCTCAGTGCTCCCCACTCCCACTGGTGAACAAAGACGCTTCCTTTTATCCAAATAAGGATATGGAATAGCACAGGAACCAAGACAAAGCCCAGAGATCAGCAAACTCTGAAGACTGGACTATTCTAGTTCAGTAAGGCGGGAAAACAAGATTTTTTTTTTTTCTTTTTTTGCAGAAAACAGAGGAAAAACAGACAGTAAATGCTTTTAAACGGCTAGCGCACTTGAGTGTGTTAGCCTACAGGTAAAATTAAGCAACAAATAACTTTTTTAAAAGTGCAAAACAGTTAATCAACACAAAAACAGTTTAAATAGAATGCAGAGCTGTATAAACAGGCGAAAATGCAGTCGCTAAGCAGTAAATAATCAAAAAGCCAGAAAAAATACTTAAATCAGGAAAAAGTCACTCTCTTGCTCTCTGCTGCTTGTAGAACTCTGCAGGACACCACGAGGAGCGGTGCTGAGTTGAATACAAGCGAAAAAGCGCTCTAAAGCGGGCTTTATTACAGGGGGCTGAAAAGAGCTAGGAATTGACCCAAAATGGCCAATAGACTACAAGTTTCTGGCTGGAACCACTCCTCTAGGGACAAATAGGCCGCTCAGTGCTCCCCACTCCCACTGGTGAACAAAGACGCTTCCTTTTATCCAAATAAGGATATGGAATAGCACAGGAACCAAGACAAAGCCCAGAGATCAGCAAACTCTGAAGACTGGACTATTCTAGTTCAGTAAGGCGGGAAAACAAGATTATATATTTTTTTTTCTTTTTTGCAGAAAACAGAGGAAAAACAGACAGTAAATGCTATAAAGGGACAAAAGTGATTAAAGCAACCTCTGCTAAGAATCCCACCCCCTCAGACAGGGATTCTCGAGCTTTTGGACAGATGGGGTAAAAAAGTATAAACCTCAGGGCACTAAATTGTCAGTTCCATATGCTGAAATTTCAGCAACATACCTTGGAAATCCTTAAACAAAAAAGTCTTTCCTGCTTGGGCAGAGTCTAAAGAATTACAAGGCTCAATGCATTCTGCAAGTCAGGTAAGTAAACACACTTTGCACTGTGGTTTTGATGCCCTAGAAGCTTCTTGCAGGGCAGCAGTCACTGGAACTGTCATTAGAAGACATGCATGGCTAAGGAACAACTCCTGCCAGACCATGTCATATCCTAACTGTTGGATGCCCCCTTGCACAAAGATAATTTATTTGGCACTAAGGCAGAAGAGGTCTTAAAAAAGATGGAATAAAAAGCAAAATCTATGCAAACAGTTAAGGATTTCTTACAGGTCTAGCCCCCTAGGTTCAGCACGCATTGTCCCTCCAAACACTGGTCCTTTCCTGCTCCAAGTAAACCGGCCCAGCCTAGGCCCCGTGTGAACAGACCCCCCCCCCCCCAGACAGCAGCCCCAGGGAATGCAGAGATCTAAGCAGTGGACTTACCTCCCCTTCAGAACCAGGGAGTTCTAAGCCACCCCCTTATGGTAAGAATTCACAGTGACTCGCCTCCCCCCCACCTTCACTTACCTCTAGGAGGAAAACTCTCCTTTCACTCTAACACCTGGGCCACCATTACCAAGGACCAGTGGGTTCTGAACATTGTGTCTCAGGGATGCAAATTTTCCTTCCACACCCTCTCAACTCCAGCAGGGTTCCCAGATCTACCAACAAATCATTGGGCAGAGGCTCAAAAGCAAATCCTTTCCTTGCTCTCTATGAGGGCAGTAGAGGACGTTCCTGCAGAACAGATAGACTTTTTATGGTACCCAGAAAAGAGGGCATCTAGGCCTCTTCCTCGATCTGTCTATTCTAAACACTTTCCTGGTGATCCCAAAATGCTCACCCTCCAGCAGCTGCTACCCATGCTCGCCAAGGACACTTGGCTGGCCATCCTAGATCTAAGAGGCCTACCTCCACATTCCTATCAGGGAACCATGCAGGAAATATCTTTGTTTCAGGGCAGGATCTCAGCACTTTCAGTTCTCTGCACTTCACTTTGGCTTATATACTGCTTCCAGAGTTTTCACAAAATGGCTGGCTCCTGCCACTGCCTTTTGCAGACAAAGAAGTATTCAAATTTACCCATACTTGGACGACTGCCTTATTCAGGCAGACAGCAGGAAAAGCTGCTCAAGCACCTGGCCTTTGTAAAGACCATGCTAATCTCCCTAGGGTACGCAACCAACGAAAAAAAATCCAAACGTGCTCACCCAAAAGATAATCTTCCTTGGGAGCAAGTCTGGACACAGCATCCCAGATGGCATACCTTACACCAGAGAAACAAAATTTCCTAACAGCCTACTTCTCTCAACTAGCCATCAGGCCCCAGCTATGTGCAAGGAAGATCCTGCAAGTTCTGGGGTTCTTGGCATCTTGCATACTAGTCATTACATATGCCAGACTGCATATGAGGAAACTTCAGTGGTACCTAAAGAGCCTTTGGTGTCAACACTCTGAAGACCTGGAAACTCTTCTACCTAGAATTCCTTGCCTGAGAAAGGATTTTCTTTAGTGGGCAACAGCATGCACCCACAACAAGTGACTGCCCTTATCCCCATCCCACTCCACCCAGACCCTCACCGCAGATGCATCAGACTATGCTTGGGGTGCACACCTGGACGGCAGGTGCATACAGGGCCAATGGAGCCCACAGCAAATTCCTCTGCGCATCAATCAAAAAGAGATGATGGCTGTACAGCACACCTTGATAGCTTTCAAACCCCTTATCTCTCCAGGGGTTCTCCTGATTAAAACAGACAACACCACTGTGATGTGGTACATCAACAAGCAAAGAGGGACTCACTCCTACCCTATATGCAGGCTGGCCATGTTCCTTTGGCTCACAGCCTCTTCCATGGAACTACACCTATTAGCACAATACCTACCAAGCTCTCTCAACTCTCTGGCAGACCAAATAAGCAGAGATCTTCTGGACCCACACTAGTGGCAGCTCAACAGAAGTACCTTCACCTTAATGACACAGAAATGGGGAACCCCGCAGGTTGACCTCTTTGCCTCCCACACCAAGCAAATTCTGCACCAGGGAGCATCACTGCATGGCTTGGAAAGTGCATGCCCTGTCCTTCCGCTGGGTCATTCTGTTGGTCTTAGCCTTTCCTCCCCTACCTCTCATCCCCAGGGTACTGCTCAAAATAAGGGAGGAAAAACCAAGGACCATTCTCATAGCTCCAGACTGGCCCTGACAACAGTGGTACCCCTTGCTGCGCAGCTTGTTCCAAACCTCCTGATTCAGAGGGAAGGGAATTCATGCATACCCAATTGCAGACACTCAGTTTGGCAGCTTGGCTTATTCCCTAACTCCTAACCAATCTGCCATCTTCAGTAAACAGGTTCTGGATGTCATTTGTGTGGCCAGACGTCTTTAGCACCAGAAAGTCTTATGCAGATAAATGGAAAAGGTTCTGCACCTGGATCCGGGCTAAGGGAGCCAAAATGGCACATCCCTCCATCCCTCTCATCCTGGATTACTTAGCTGACCTTACTGCACAGTGGCCTCTCTTTCTCCTCTATAAAAATTCATGCCTCTGCTATTTCGTCTCATTTTCCCCCTGAGCAGCCCCTTTTCTCACACCCTTTGATCAAACAGTTCGTCAGAGGGGCTTGCAACTTGTGGTCCCCCAGAAGGGTACCAACATCAGCTTGGGATCTTAACTTTGTCATGGAAAAGCTCCCCCTGCCCCCTTTCGAACCAGCTTCTTCTGCAGGGCTAAAATTTTTCTCCTGGAAGATAGTATTCCTTCTGGCCATCACTTCAGCCAGAAGAGTCTCTGAGCTGCAAGCACTCATGGCTGTGTAACCCTTCATCATATTCCATGCAAACAGGGTATCCCTCAGAACTAACCCATCCTTCATGCCAAGGTGGTGTCCACTGTGGCTCTCAACCAATCCATTCATTTTCCTACCTTCTTTCCTAATCCCCTGAACAAGAGGGAAAGGATTCTTCACTCTCTAGATGTGCACAAACAGCTCAGATTCTGTCTGGACAGGACTAAATCCTTCAGAAAGTCTGATCAATTGCTGGTTAGCTTTGCTACAGGGGCAGAAGGCAAAGCCAACTCCAAGCACACCATTTCCAAATGGATAGCACACTGCATCCATTTCTGCTACAAACAACATGGAAAGCCTCCCCCCAAGGGGTTCGGGACACACTCCACCCGAGCAGCCTCCACCTCTGCAGCTTTCCTCAGAGGAGCCCCCACTAGGGACATCCTGGAGGCTGCTACCTGGATATCTGTTCACACTTTTACCAAGAATTACCACCTGCCTCTCTTCTCCAAATCCAGGACAGGGTTTGCCTCTGCAGTCTTGCAGGGCATCCTAGCCAGCCCCTAGTTTCCTCAACTGCCTCCACCCATTTCCTCAGCTTTAGGAATCTACCCAAATGTGATGACTGCAACAGTGAAACACTAAGAACATAGTACACTTGCCATAAATGTAGATGTTCAAGTGTATTCACTGTTGCAGTTCTGGTTTCCCTCTCTCCTTCCCCCTTATTCTCTTTCTCCTTTTAGTACCTTTCTTCCCTGTTCTCCTTTCCTTACAAGGGACATATTGGTATTTATATTCCACTTGTGGGGTTCTTCCACCAGAACCTGGCCTCCTACTTTGGAGGCTCCAGACAGATTAGGGCAAGTAAAACTGATGCAATGGTGTCGGCTGCCGTACTTTATACTCCTGACGACCTGACGTCATTCCTCAAGTGACAGTAACCGACGCAGAAATACTAAGTCTCTGGTATTCGGGCCAGCCAAGGGCTACTGTGGCAGGGATAACCCAAATGTGATGACTGCAACAGTGAATACACTCTAACATCTACATTTTGATAAGTGTACACAACTGTACTTGGTGACTCCTCTTATTTCGAAAGGAATCGATCATTCAAGACGTCCAGTTAAGCACCCCACAGAACCTTGGAGTCTCGTGCTTGTCTTGCAATCTTTAACACGACTGTCCTTCGAGCCAGCAGCCATGTGTGACATCAAGATTCTATCATGGAAATCTTTTTTTCTGGTGGCTATTACTTTGGCCAGATGCATCTCCAAGCTATTTGTATCAACCGTCCTTATTTCATTTTCCACAAGGACAGAGCATCATTACAGACCAACCTTTCCTTCCTGCCAAAAGTAATTTCTGAGCTATCCATTAATCATACTATTGATTTGCCTGTGTTTGACAACAGGGAGAGTATTGTCTACATTTACTGGATGTTCACAGACAATTGCGATTTTACTTAGAACAAAAACCGTCAGGAAATCTGACCAGGTATTTATTTTTCTCTGGTCCAAAAATGGGAAAGTCAGTCTCTAAAGTGACTCTAGCCAAATGGTTGAGACTGTATAATTTTCATTTATAACCAAGAAAGGAAATCTGTACCTCCAAACATCAGGGCTCACTCCACCAGATCAATGGCAGCTGCTGTGGCGTTCCATTCCAGAAATTCAATGGATGACATGTGTGCAGCAGCTATGTGGGCATCCCCCCATACCTTTATCACTCATTACAAGTTGGATCTGGTCTCCAGGGGAAGGGCGTCCTTTGGTGCAATGGTGCTCAGGAATGTTCTTCCATAGGGTTACTCATGGATATAAGGTAGTTGGGGTCTCTGTCCCATCAATGATGAATGGAATGAAGATTAACAACATCAGATAAAGAAGTTATGTCTTACCATAACATTCCATTTGTGTTGTTGATCTTCATCCATTCATCACATCCTTCCCCTTTCCCCCTGCTAGAGGCTCCTGGGGGATATTTGGGTCCACTTCCTGGACTACGGTTTTTGCTCGGAGATGGCCTCTGCTTTTACTTCTTAGGGCAAACTCAATCTGAGGTAACAAGGATAAGGGGATTATGGGTAAATTTTAGCTCGAGAGTTTTTGGCTGGCGCGAGCTTTGGTATAGGGCTGACTCTGTTCCGAGGGCTCGGAACCGAACCAGTCTGTGATGAATGGATTTGGATAAACAACTGCAGGATTTTCCTGGCCAGTATTTTATCTACACCTTTTCTTTCAAGATATCTAAATTTCTTTGTGGGCATCCATGCAGTGTACTTATTAGCCAGTAAGTGATTTTTACCAATTTCACTGGCTTCCATTTTTCAGTTTCTTTTTTCACACTGGGAGAGCTGAAATTAAGCTGTTGATAAGAGTGGAAATCCTCTTCACTTGTGTTAGAAACATTCTTGATTAAAATGCTTTCCCTGTCAGAGAAAGGTGAACAGGTTCCATGCCTCCCCCAAATGACAGGAGACTAAAAGAGTTTGATATGGTAGATGAGGAGGAATTCCATGAAAAGGAGGGAGAGACTCCCACAGCCATCTGTACACCAGATGGCTCACAGAACCCACTTGTCTGATGCTGTCTGTTGCCAGAGAGAGAAATGGAGAGCCAAATTTTGCGAATGATTAAAAGGCTTGCCAGTGTGGGAAGAGGAGGGGTTGCCATTTTGACTCTCCTGGTTTCTGGGAACTCCCTCCTTTTTTGGAGCCTTTATGAATTTTTTTGAACATCTTCATGCAGGCAATTTGCTGAGTTTGCTTATAAAGATCCTGAATGAGGTTTGAAATCTTTAACAAACTTTGAGGAGGAATGCTGAAAAAAAAATTTGAATAAACTCTTGGATCATTTCCCCCCCTCGTTATACTTTAACAGGACCACATTAGCATATGTTCCTAAAACAACCTCCTCCAGTTCAAAACTTCAGGTTTAATATCCTCTGGTACATTTTCAGAGTGTAAACACGCAAACCTTCTCTTAATTGTTCTAGTAGCTGCTGCCTCTAAAAGAGGCATCATTTGAGTACCTAGCGCACTTAAAAGAATATTTGGTTGATGTATAGAAGCAGGAAGTGTTATCAGAAGATCTTCTCTCAGAAGAAAGAAGAGTCTATAATGTTCCTCATATTCTCAAATGAAGCTAGCAAAGACTTATAATGTGAGCTTGACAGTTAACAATCCTATTTTAAATGTGTAGCAAAGGAATACACTTTTTAGGATCACAGGAGAATGCTAGGTTAAGGGCCCTAAAGGACCTTGTTAAGTCTAGCCATGGTTCCCAGTAAGATTAGAAACAAATTTGTCCCACAATTTGTATGGGGATATATTAACTTGGGCATTATTGGTCATGCATTTGCAAGATTCCTCCCTCTAATAGAGAAATAGTTGCCAGACCAGGGATACATTTATGATTGCACATCCACTGAGCCAAGTTTTGCTTGATTAAGTTCAGTAAAGAACATTGCTTCACATGGAATCCTGTTGCAGAGAAAGGGCAGCCTCTGAGATAAATACGTGGCCCTTAAGCATGTTCTTTTTATATTGTACCCCAGGTTTAGGTTTATGGATTGGGTGTTTGTGGTGCTGTTTGTTTTGTGCATGTGCAACAGGTTCATAAAGGCTGGATCTTGGAATACCTTGCATTCATAGTAGGCTATGTATAAGGACAATGCTTTGAAGTGGTCCCCTAAGATATGTTGCTTAGGCTGTGTATTACTCTGTGAAGAAGCTGCGAAAGTGCCAGTTCTTGCATGCTTCTGGTAAAGTACTTACCAAAGGGGGTGATGTACTCAGTAACTGGTCTAATAAGGGCATAATACAGCTGAAGAATTCATTTGATGCTTAAACCTGGTCAGGTACATGCTGAGGGGTGCATTGGACTCCATGACTGGTCTTAACAGGTCAGAATACAATGGAAAAGACTGTCTCATGACCTGGCTAACATGCATTTGTTTATATGTTGTGCTTTTCTTACTTCTGTAGATTTTGTCATCCTTATCAGAGCGAGAAGGATTAACATTTACCAAATGTTAGCCGCAGGTGGATTTGCCAAGGAAATTACTGCAGGGTCAGTTTGGGAATTAGAAGATCAACATTTAAGGCTGTGGAACTTCGTACAGTCTGTCTGCCTTTTTAAAGGGTACAGGCTGGCCGACAGCATGTTACAGGCTGCAATAAAAGTATGCTTGAGAGCTGGACAGTGGGAGGAACAGGAATTGCATGAGGAAACTCCAGTTGTAATAAATCCTGCTTTTTTCAAAGATATTAGAATTTCATTATGTTCTACTAAAAAATGGTTTAGTAAAAAAAAAAATTCTTCCAAAGGACAATCAGAAGTTCTCTTCTCAAAATCAGAATAATTTCCCTGAGGAGAAAAAAAAGAAGCCATTTCCTTATGATCATTTCCCTTTTCATCACACTGGGAACCTAAAAAAAAATTAAGAGTTTCCTTTCATTTTACCAGAGAATCCAGAATGATAAGGAGCCTGAAATAAGCCCAATAAATCTTTCCTGACTGAAGTAACAGAGACAGGAGAAGATAAATGTTTAACTTTCTGCTTTTTTTAACAGGAGTCTCAACAGATGTACACTGACTGCTGTCAAGGACATCACCTAGGAGTACGGGCATACCTGTCCAGATAGGTAGAGAAGCATTTCCCACTCTTCCACAGAGACCAACAGCAGTGGGCTAAATACAATTTAAGAACTCTTTCTCTTGATAAAACTTTAAACAAGTTTTACCCAAAAGTGAAAATTATAAGCACAGTCTTTCAACTGACTGAAAAGCCATGTGACAGTCCCAAGAAAAAATAAAATTCCTTCCATATCCAAAGTGTAGTTTCAGCCATAAAATTGTAGAAGGAACTTTTTTATCCAGCAATGGAGAAAAGCTAGCAGATTGCACAGCTTCAAAAGCCAGGAATGAGTGCTCTTCAGTAGCAGGAAAGCTGTGAAACATTTGGTGCCCAGTCTGCTTGTTTCTTATAGCTCTTTTCAAGCCATCAGTGGTTTGGGTTTGTGGAAGGTTCCCTGAAGCTTTGGAAGCTGTCTGTTTATATCCTGTGCAGGATATAACCCATACAACTGAAGCTACTACAGCAGTGATGAAATAATGACCTTTGATTATATCCAGCAGTAGTACAACCTATGATAGTAAATACAAATCATGCATTTATGGCCTATTACAGTGATGGTGACTTGTTCCAGTCGAAAATGCTGAAGTGGTTAAAACACAGTGGAAGTTGCAGTTGCCAGATAAAACTATAGTAAATACAATATAGAAAATATGCTGAATGATTTCTAAGCTCTTTCGATTGATTCTTATAGTTAAGATTGGGAAGAGAGACTGGAAAAGCTATTTGCAAGGGAACAGTTGGAGAACATTCTTCCTTTTAAGACCGATTATTGAATACATTGCCCCTTTCGGCATGTACCTCACAAAGCACGTGCAGCAGTCGGAGAAAACGCAGAGATTTCTCACACAGATAATCCTGGGCCTTAAACATCTGCCCTACACAGGTAGGCTAAAAGCCCTGTTCCCTCTACTCAGTCTCCTACAGACTCCTCAGAGGTGATTTCTGTCTGGCATACAAAGCAATCCCAGACCCTGCCCTGATGGGACTGCTGCATATCTACAAGTCAAGCACCACTCAAGTAACCCGCATGTGAGACCACAACCTGGTCTGTGACGTCAATAGGACTTGTTGGCTGGACAGATTTGTGTCCCAGAGATTCCCCCTTTTGTGGAATAGACTCCCTTTCCACATAATACACAGCACCTCATTAAGCATGTTTAAGCACAGCCTGGGTAACTGGATGAGGAACAGAAAATACACCCGTGGGATTTCACCTATGTCCCTACTGGACAGTGTCATCTGGTGCTGACCTGTGGAAACATTGGCTAAATTCTTGGCTAGGCCTGTAAGGGCCTCAGGGCCAATAGCCTACTAACGTCTTATAAACATATGTATGGTTCCCAAGAATGCAGTTAAGTACAGGAGGTTTTGGATTTTTGCTTTTAAGTGTTTGCATAGGTATTTTTATACTCCAAGAAAAATTCAAAGAATTTTTCCACAGGTAGATAGCAAATGTTAGAGGTATGAATGGGAAGAAAGACACTTGACTTATAAATGCTCACACGGACTCTGCCACAACTTGCTGTGAGGGAAGGGTTAGCTTGTTTTTGCTTTATTGTATTTTCATTGCCGCCTTCTGTTTTGTATTGTGATTTATTTTCTTTACACTGTGTTTTTCTTGTATTCTGTGTAATTGCATATTTAAACTAGGAAAGAGAACACAACTGTCTCTTGTGAGTCGCAGAAAAATTAAGTTTATCCCCACCTTCCTACCTAGGTGGTGGTCTGTTTTTAAACTAAACTGTCTTTCTAGTTATCTGCCCCTTATGTTTATTTAACCACACAACTCTTTCATTCTCCTCTTTCTTTTGCTATTGTAAGCACAAAATTATTTTGTGAAATCACTCCCCTTCAACTATTTAAATTTATTGGCCATCCTGCTGCATTCCATAGAACTTAAATATGAAGTGCTGTTCCGCTTTCAATCTGTCTTGCTCTTTTAAAAATGAGTTTCGCATCACAAGAGATTTTAATGGTGCCTTCGGTTTGAACTTTAATAATAAAAATTCACAAAGTTATTGGATCTCACTGCTGAAAACCTAACATACCAAGAAATTAAAACTTTAGCAAATTACTCTGAATGGGTTCACATGCCATCTAAATTCCTGGCGAGGCTTATTAACCTAAACCAACACTCCCCAAACATAACAGAACTTGTCTACCAAGATAAACTCTGTCACACTACTCAAGATATCATGCTTATCTTTGTAAGTATATATTCAAAATTCTACAGTCCATCAAACCTCTCTCATAGTAAACAGGACCTAGATGCCTTCCTAAACCAATTAAATTTTCCCCAAATCGGTCCAGATCAACAAAAAATGTTATCCTTCCCAGTCTCCCAGCAAGAAATTATGACAATCAACAAACTCAAACCCAACAAATCACCAGGTCCAGGTGGTTTTGCGGCTGAATTTTACAAAGCTTTCCCACAAAAATCATCTCTTTATTCTACATCTGTTCAATCGCATCACTTCCAATAGTGTAAGTGATATACATCTAAACACATCCGAAACGAATCTAATAACTAAACCAAACTCGAACCTTAAAACCCCCTGAACTATTAACCTCTAGCCCTTATCCTTATCTTGATATGAAAATATTTGCATCAATACTAGCAAACAGAATTAAACAAATCATTCCAAACATTATTTTCCCTGAACAATCAGGTTTCATAATACACAGACAAACTTTTGATCATGCCCTTACCCTGGACAACCATGATCAAGCTCTCTACCCATACACGTACTCCAGTCTACACCTTAGCTATTGATGCCTCAAAAGTATTTGATAGACTTAGTGTAAACTTTTTGCTCAATATCTTGCCTGTCTTTAACATACCCAATAACTACATACAAGCTGTCAAAACGCTACTCCAAGGCTCATACTTGCCTACAAATTAATAAACACTTATCTTCTTGAATTGACATTGAGAATGGTGCCAGACAAGGATGTCCTATGTCCCCCCATCTTTTTAATGTATACATTGAACCCCTTTTTCTCCTCATTTCTCAGAAAACTTTCCTATCTTTAACACTAAAATTACCGTAGCGGCTTTCTCTGATGATCTAAATCTTTACTACTCACTACCTAATTCAGACCTCTAGAAACTACTGTCTGCTGTAGACACCTTTTCAACTTTCTCGAATTACAAACTTAACCTAAAGAAAAATATCTTCCCTGTTAACTCTGTCAGCTTCCCACATACACCTTAGCAGCTGGTATTAAAACTAACAATTCATTAAAATATTTAGGAATATCCTTCCACCAAGATCCTAAACAATCATATACAAATAACATTATTAATCTCTGGTCAAGCATGCAACATGATATGGGCAGATGGACAAAACTTCAACTTCCATTCCTAGCTAAAATAGCCACAATCAAAATGAATCTTCTACCCAGATTTCTATATATTTAATGCCTCCAATACCATTATCAGCTTTAAACTCTTCAAAACCATTCACTCCACAATTTCCAAATTTATTTGGGTCCCCAAATCAGTTATAATAAAGTGACACACGATAATGACTATGGAGGGTTAGGGCTGCCGGACTTCAAATTCTACTATGATATCATAAACTGTAATAGACTAAACAACAGCTGACCACACCCCTTCATCACAACAATGGTCTCCAACCTAGGTCAAACTATTACACAACTATATCAAAACACTATCCATAAACCCCAGAGCACTCCCTTTCCTTTACAATGAAAATTTGAAGAATCTTAAAATACATCCAATCATTAAACATAAAATCACCATCATACAAAGGATGTTCAAGCCATTAAACGTATATTATCCATTCACTTCCCTACAACCTATCCACATTAATCCCAATCTCAAAATGAATAACATGATTAACCTAAACTGTTATCCCCTCATCAAGAAACTAACCATCTGTGATATATTTCCCTTCAAGAACAGTACTATCACTGAAATGAGAACACAATTAAAGCACCTTAAAAGCTATAGAATCATTTTAAGGCAAATTCGAGACCTTTGCCAATACATCATAGACAATCTGATATCAATGCAAATGACATTCAAACCTGTAAAACCATATGAAACCTCCTATCCTCAAACAAAACAATGCTATCCAACTTCTACAAACTTATTCTATCAATCAGAATGCAAAAAGAAGTTATTCGAGTTACTGGAAGGAAATCGATCCATCAGTCACAAATAAATCAAGCAATCCAGCTTACCTCCAATCTTATTCCACTTAAAAAACTTAAATATACACAGATCATGATACTTCATAATGCCTATCTCACTCCAGTCATTATAAATAAAATATACCCAGCCACCTCTCCATTCTGTTCCTATTGTGATAATCACAAGGCTGATCTACTCCACATCTTCTGAAGCTGCAAGTGCACCTACAAGCTGTGGTGCTCACTTAGACTCCAACTAGAAAAAATGGGCTATGAAAAGTCCACCTGATCATGGAAACTAGCTCTCCTACATATCATCCACGCAGGCCTGATTAAACTACAAACACAAATATTAATGACACTGGTTTCTTTACTTAAATACTACATTATACTGGAAGGATAGAGCATCACTCACATGGGAGGTTTTCAAACAATTAGCTACCAAACACTACTAGCTCACAAATATTTAATCTACACTGAGAAGTCTCACACTCACTTTACAGAATTTTGGTAATCCCTTTTTGACCAAGTTGGTGTATGTAATCAGTGATTTGTCATATTTAATCATAGCCTCACCTCAGGCTTCATTCCCACAGAGTGGTGCGCAGCTACATTCATCCCACTCCACAAGGGGGGAATCCACTTTGGATCCCGAGAACTACCATCCCATCAGTCTGACAAGCCTGATCTGCAAGGCCATGGAACGTATTATCATGGAACTTATAAACAAAGACTTTGGCAGCCTTCAAACATTGGACCCCACCCAGTTTGAGTTCATGAAGGGCTGATCTTGCCTCCTGAACCTGATCAACCTCTTCGAATCAGTCTCCCGAGCCGTGGACGAGGGTAAGGTGGTTCAAACCGCCTACTTAGAACTCGCTTTCAACACTATACCCCACTCTGGAATCATAGATAAACTCATTAAGCTGGGCATTAATCCCTACGTCACTCGATGGGTTGCAAACTGGCTTACTGACACAACACACATTGTAAATGTAGCCGACTCCAAATCCAGCTGCAGGCAAGTGGTGTACCGCAGGTTTCTGTCCCGGGAACACTCTTGTTTGGCATCTACTTCTCTGAAGTACAGGCCAACACTAAGGGACTCTGGACAAAGTTCACAGATGACTGCAATATGGGAGCCATTATTGAATCTCCAAATTATGTGGATATACTACAAAAGGGCCTTACTGAAACAGATGCCTGGTGCCAGAGCCATGGGCACAAGCTAAATGCCAAAAAATGTATAGTTGTCCCCTTTGGGAAAAGCCACGTACCTCTGAACTACCACATAGGTGGCAGTACACTAAACACTGAAAGTGTGATAAGAGACCTAGGGACACAGGTGGACAGTGGACTCACCTTTGAAAACCACATAGATACAACAGTTAGAAAATCCTTCTACGTGTTACACCTCATCACTAAGGGCTTTTCATCCAGAAAACAGGAGGTCATCATCTGTATGTGCTCATCCCTCATTAGACCCATTATAGAATACAATACCCCGTTTGGTATGTACTTCACAAGACATCTGCAACAACTAGAAAGGCTGAAGAAATACCTCATAAAAAGAATCACAGGCCTAAAGCAGATGCCTTATGCTGACCATCTAAAGAAACTCCAGCTATACTCTTGTCACATATTGCCTACTCGGAGGTGATCTCTGCCTAACATACAAGGCCATGTCAAACCCAGAGTTGTTGGACATGCTACACTTAAAGAAATCCCTATCCCTCCAAGAAACACTCTCCAGGGATCTTAACCTTATGAGTCTTCACAATGAAAAGAACATGCTGAAGCGATAGGTTCCTGACCCAGAGACTCCCCATGCTCTGGTATAGGCTGCCCATACATATCAGACAGAGCTCCTCAATGGCCCTCTTCAAGAGGAACCTTGACGATTGGATGAGAGACAGGAAATTCACTCTGGGGATCACATCAGTAGCCCTGCTAGACAGGGGGTCCAGGAAAGTAAATATTTGTGGGAAGCAATAGCCAGGGAATCCGTTATGGCGAGGCTTGTATAGTCCCTAGGGCCGATAACCTAGTACTAGCTACCTATGTGTAAATAGTTCTTACTTTTTTTGCATTTGTTTTAATGTTCAGCAATGTATTCTCTGGTCATATTACTACCTGTCTAATATTGTTACGTTTTACTGAATCTGTTTTCACAAAAAAATAAACAAACATTTTATACCAAAGAAAAAAAATAATTGTGTCTTTCGGCTTTTCCCGGTTAGGGTTCACCACAGCAGAACTCCGGTCCGCTAATGATTGGCAGTAGATTTTTACGTGCCGAGTTGCCAGCCCTGACGCACAACCTTCAACAAAGGTACGCCCATTCACGCATGTCTCCACACAGAAGATGCTTTAGCTGAGAATCAAACAGGACAATGTCTTAATGTGAGGCGACAACGCTACCGCAGCACCACCACCGCAGTACCAAAGAAAAAAAAAATAATAAAAATTCAAATAAAGTTAAGGAATTGTTCAGAAACTTGGATAAAATAAAGATATTTTAACAACCCATTAAGTTTGTATATAAAAAGGGTATGAACTTAAAAGAAATATATGAAGTGAATAAAGGAAAAAATAAAGGGGGAAAACTGACAAAATTGGGCACCTATAAATGTGGAAGATGTGCACAATGTGGTCTTATTAGTAATAGATAGTGTATGCATCCCCACTAGCGATGTTTTGATAAAAGCAGGGCAGCATTATAACTGATAGTAAAGGGTTAATATATTTGTCTAACTGTGGAATATGCCAGGGTGTCTATGTAGGGAAGACAGAAAGGGCCTTAAAAAAACACATGTATGAACATCAATACAGCAGAAGAACTGAAAATCAAAATAATGCACTGTTCAAGCACACTCTTAGATGCAAACAGGCTCCGTTTACATTTTGTGTCCTAGAAGCTGTAACTAAGAATGTGAGGGATAGCCCTTGGGAAGAAACAATAGAATATAGAGAAATACATTGGCAGATTGCATGACAAGCCAATGAAAGCCCGGGAATGAATGAGAATATATTATTGCTGCCAGCATTAAAGTTAAGAGCAGCGAGACTAAAATGATAAGAAAATCAACTTTGAGTTCCAAGTTGCACCTTAATAGTATAGGGTATATATATTTTATGATAAATTTTAAGATAAATAAGAATAGGGGAAGAAACAAAATATAGTAGAGAAGAACATGGTTCTTCATATACTATTATATATTTATTTGATAGGGACAAGATTTATACAAAGCCTTCTAACAAAGAATTTATTTTACATTTAAAAAAAAAAAAATATATATATATATATATATATATATATATATATATGTGTGTGTGTGTGTGTATGTGTGTGTATACACACATACACACACAGCATTTTTTAAACTTGTATACATGTTCATCGTTCTATATATGTTTGTCCTGTGTAACATGTCTGAAGGTGTCTTATGTTTTTATGAATAATTTTATAGATATTCAACTGACTAACACTATTTGAATGTTTGGCACTGATAATAGAGGCTTTATGGCTTTAAATCTAGGTTAGTTAATTCATGGGCCATTGAGTTAAGTATTTAAACACCGCTGTGCAGATACTGAGAATGACAGTGATCTTCAGACGGTAGTAGGAGAAGCCCCCATTTTTGTTAACACAAGAGCAAGGAATTTCAAAGAAATGTTAGAAAGTAGACCAAGGGAAAAGCCCGAGGTACTTTTAAATGCAAAAGCTGCAATTTTTGTAAATATATTTCAGAGGGACCAGAATTTGATATTGTAATCCAGAACAATAGGTGGCATGTTCCAGGCATTTTCTGTTGTAAATCTACCTTTGTGGTATACATGGCAACATGCTCCACCTGTTTTTTGTTTTATATTGGGAAGACAAATAGGCAACTTAAAAACAGGATGTATGAACATTATTATGCTATTAGAAAAAATAATATGAACAATGCTCTTTATAAGCACCCTTTAAACTGTGTGGGTAACAATGGCAATGTTGTTTCTTTTCACAGTTATAGATCGTGTTCCAGTGGATTTCAATGGAGACAGAGATGGGGAACTAGATTTTAGAGAGTTCAAATGGCAGGTTCTTTTGGATGCATGCAGGGCACCGGGGCTTAACAATGGTGTCCACTATAAAGCTGTGTTGAAAAGAAAAGGCTATTGTAATAAATGTAAATAGTTTATATGCTTGTTAAAATGAATGCATTATTTAGGATGTATTTTATACACTTATGTATATTTTTTATATTAAGTTTTAAGAAAACTGATTGGTTTGATGTGTACTGATGATGCTATAAAAATGGGACATTTTTTTTTTAACAGTTTGTTCTGATGAAGGCCTAAATTTTGGGCTAAAAGCGCTTAACCAGTGGATTAAAGTCTTTTTTGTGTGACACAGTGCTTTACCATTACTTGTGATTTTCCTTTTAATTTGAGAATGAGATCTAATGAAGTTCTATTTTTTAGGGACAAAAAATGCAGTGATCCAGTTAAAGCATTTATTCTTGATTTTATTATAGTTTTATTTGCTTGTGAGTATATATTAAAGAAGTTAAACCATTTCTGAGAGCTTTGTCTACCGTACTTGCCCTCACTGTGCTTATATTTTGGAATTTAAATTTATTGGCCATCCTGCTGCTTTCCATAGAACTAAAATACGAAGTGCCATCCGCTTTCAATCTGTCTTGCTCTTTTAAAAATTAGTTTTTCTTCACAAAGAAAGCTAAAGCTTCAGTTGTCCCCTCTTTCATATCTAACTGCTTAATGCACACTGCAGCTCTTAGGATATTAACCCCTTTTTCCATCTTCTATTTAAATTCTGCAACATCTTCTCCAAGACCCCCATTTATTGGAGAGTCCACATTCTGCCTGTCAGTAGTCAGCTTCTGTTTCACTCCTGGTGAGCGAAGGATAAGGGCATCTCCTGGAAGCTGCTGATCACCAGAAAGCCTAATACAGTAGATAATCGATTATCCAAACTAATTGGGATCTAGGGTAGTTCGGATAATCAACATATAACTGAACCAGATAAACTTCTAAAAAAAATTTGATGAACATTAAACAAGAAAAATAAAACATTTACTGTAAGTACAAAATGGCACAGTATATTGTAGTAAAATATTTACTTGCCAAATAACACCATAAGAGATACCAAACAGGACACAACTACATATAATCCACTACAAAAAAAAAACATGAATTGTTTTTGAGCCAAATTCAATAGTCTTTTCTTGTCAGCTAAATCACGCTTTCTTTTCAACAGCAGAAGTTGAGTAGGACAACTTTCTTGCTCATATCAGGACATTGCAGTTTCTAATGTTATAAAAGCCTCTTCATGACTTGGTCCACTCTTTCTGTTTACTTTACTATCCAAATCTCCAACATCATCAGTCACTGCCTTTTCTTGCACAAATTATAACATTTCATCATCATTCAGAATCTGAAGCCAGGGTCATTGTCTTTTTCTAACCACATTTGTGCATCATCTTTATCAGTCAGAAAATCCTAGGATTCCCTGGAACATGTCCACAATTTAATTTAGGTCTTCGTTGACATCCACATCAGTTTTCTCATTTTCTGTTTCATTCAGCAGTCTATTCCAAGCCTTTTTAATATCTTATAAGAATGTGTTACAACCATCAGCCACCATATAACAGTCTTGAAGAGTGTCTTTTTGAAAAGGCCACCACACTTTCCTCTTTGCCAATAATAAATGATGTAGGACTTGCTTCTTGTGTACCTTTTTAAGCTTTTCTATAGCACCTTCATCTGTTGGTTGAATCTGTGCTGTTACATATGGAGGCAAAAAAAAAAATAACTTCAGAATTTTAATCAACTACATTCAATTTCTCCACTCCTGGATGTTATGGTGCATTACCCAGCAGAAGTACTTTTCCACTTTTCTTACTCTCTGAAGATCTTTACATTTGGGATGAATTCATTTGTATTCCAGTTAAGAAATATTTCACAAGTCATCCAAGCACTCTTCTGTGCTCTGTAGCACAGTGGGAGATGTCACATTTTTGAAACATCAGGGCTTTTTGGCTTTGCTGATCATTGGTTGGGGCAAGAGATGGCTTACAGTGGCACTTGTGATTACCATAATTGTTAATCGCTCTTTGAGAACTTTAAAACCAGGGGCTGCTGTTTCTAGCCTAGATGCTAGTGATTTACGGGGCAATAATTTCCAGTATAAACTGGTTTCATTGTTGTCATATAAGTCGAGTGTGTAGCCATCTTTTTCCAAAAGAGTCAAGAATGTTTCTTTAAATTTATCAGAGACAGGTGCATCACCAAATAGATTCCCCTTGACCCTCTAATTTTTCTATGTCATGACAAGATTTAAAGTTTTTTAACCATCTGGTACTAGCCTTAAAAGTGGACACACTGAGCTTATTGTTTAACTCAAGTGCCTTTTCACACAATAGTGGAGCAGAGATGGGTTCCCCTTTGCTTCTTCTTTGCACAAACCGTAAGTAGCCTCTTCTTATTTTTTGTCTGAGATTTTCATGGTTTTTCTTTTGACCAGTGTTCTCTATCCAAATATGATGCAAACTTCAAAAGTATATCTATTTTTTTTTACTTTTAATATCCAAGATTGTAGCCTTCCCAACATTGAAAATCTTTGCAAGAGATGATTTAGTTTAACCCTTTTGTAGTCTATTGATAATTTGTATTTTTGTTTCACTAGCTAAAACATTGCTGGTCCTTTTTCTTGTAGATGGGTCACACAGAAAAATACACCTGTAACAATAATAACAGAACTGAATACAGTACTATATGACCATGTAGGCAGCCCCCACTGCCCTGCACCAGTTATCATTTATGTCCTGTAGATGAGTCATCATCAAAGCGTGCGTCTGCCACCCACTCACTACATTATTTAAGTTTTAAAAAGTACCCTGTGCTGTACAGTTTATTGGTTCAGGTGATTACCTTACAGATGCAAGGTGCAGGGTTTGATTCTCACAAAGTGGCCCAAAAGGTCAATTAACCTAGTATTGTACTAATCTATGAACCTATCTTATTTGGATTTAATTTAAAACTTCAAATTATATAGCACAAATACTGATAGACATTTACTAAACAAAGCAATACAGTCTCATATTGAAAACAGAGTTGGCATTAAAACTTATCTGCCCTTGAAACTCACTTTCATTTAAACAAATTTGAAAATCAAATTCAAAGAAAGAGCATCTGGCCAATGGTGGATAAAGTTTACCTTTGGGCTGTTTTTCTAGTCATAGGCCCCTTGCACATTTCTTAGGACCATGCATACATGAATACACCTTCCTGATTGTATTGCATTAAATTTCCTGTATAATACAGCGCCGTTTTTAGAGCATGTTTAAATTTGTAGTTTTGAACATTTTTCCAGTAAATAATGAAACAAAATGTATGAAGCAAGAATGAAAAAACTGCTCAATTCAGAACATTTCATCAGTAGGTTTACTCGAATATTTGTCATTACAATCCACTAATGTCAGTCAAAACAGTCTCTACAGAAGTCAAAGTCATCTAAATAATCACACATTAAAGAGATCTTTAACAAATGACTGCAGCATCCACCCCTTTTTAAAGTACAACACAGTACAGTGTCAGTCCATCAACATACTGTGAGAGCAGAACCTACATGCGTCTGCATCAAAAGCAAGTATACTACCTGTTGTGCTACTAACAGTGCTTTTCCATCTGTTGTGCTACTATCAATGTTTTTAAATACTTTTGCACAGTAAGTATCATTTGCAAAACAACAGTTGCACATTGTAAGCAGACGTGGCATAAGCAGCACTAAACTTCTCTTTTCCCTGAAGCTCTCAGTTCCTTGTAAAATGCACTTGACACTCAGTCATGTCTCAACTTTATAGCACAAGAAATCTGGAAAAAGGCCAACATTTATTGGGGGGAGGGGGGGGGACAAAGGTTCAAAACCAGGGACACATTTTAAGTATTACTCATATAATCCTAGAAAGTTGCTAGAGTAAAAGGTTTTGTATTACTGTACCATGCATTTCCTGAATGATGGTTACAAGCCTTTTCTTCCAATGCATTCCTAATTCCCTGTTTGTTAAAATAGGATCTCTACCCATCCCCAAAACAGTCCTATAAAAAAGTTTCTCAGTGGTGGTAGAGGTAGAGAATTCAGGCTCTTGTTTCTTGTGCCTAAGGTACAGGGTTCGAGCCTGAGCAGTAACACTACTAGGTATCCCTAATTGGGGCATTTTACACACACACACACACACACACACACACACACACACACACACACACACACACACACACACACACACACACACACACTCTTGTTGCAGACGTTTAAATACAGGTTCTGAACAGCTAAATTCCTTTCCAACAAGCATCAGCGAACTAAATTCCCTTCAGAAGCAAACAATGAAAGTTCAATTCTGTGCTGTAAGACCCATGATGCATATACAGACACAGCGGCTGTGTTTGGATAACTGACTTTTCAGATAATCAGAGCTCTACTGTAACTACTTCACAGATGCCAGCTTGGAATTTGTGATTGTTTTGCTCCTAGTGTGAGAAGAAGCAGAGTACAATGATTTCTGACTGTTTCTGGTTTGGCATTGAGTGTCTGATTGACCTTCCTGATTGGTCTGGTTGCTGTTCAAGGCATTTACCAGGAAAAGGCTAAAAAAAGTCTATAGGCTCTTGCATCATCTGGGAAGAGACTGCAGATCACCAAACACCCTGTGGCCTGCTTCATGTCTTGGGAATGGTGCTACTGTTTTGCTTCTAGTGAGAGAAGAAACAAAGGAGCATTGTGTCCCAGCAGTGTGAAGCTGTGGTGAGACCAGCACTAGTTGTAGCCAGGCAGTTGCAATTCATTCCACTTCATTATTTTCAACATTCTTGACAAGCTAATTCTTTATTTTCAGTAAGTACTGCATGACTTGTTTCTAACGTCAGAATATCTACCCAAATACTTCATAAGTCATCAGGGTATACTTATTAGTTTCGTCTCAAGTGTTTGGCAATGCCCTGTATATAGCCACACCTTGAGTTATTATTTTTTCAGTAAAAGCACCCTTGACATTTCACCAGTATCTAGTTGCACACAATACAACTCGTTTGCAGTGACTAGCACTGCTCCTAGAGTTGCAAACTAGGTACTCCTGACATTACTTTATATTCCCACTCCATCTGTCTATTCAGTAAAAAAGGGTCTGTTACTATGGATATGAACTTTCCCACTCTTAGTTACCAGCTTGGTGGATGTAGGTATCCTGAGGCAATGTAGAAATTGCTTCATGTTTACTGACACAGTTAATCAAACAAGCTGATATGTGAGAGAGGTATTTGCACAGTGTCACTGGAGGTAAAGCTCTCACACAAATGCATTCTTGATGTCAGTAAGGTTAATAGTACATGTGCTGCAACCATCACACAGAATTCAAAGAAGACACTTAGACCCACATAGGCTGAGGCACTTAAATGCACCCGTCCTAAACCCAAAGACTTCCTAGATGAAGTACACTTAGCGTATACTTTCTGCAGCTCCAAATGTATTCTTTCAAAACAGCACCCACATAAACGCATTCTCTTGGAAAATCTACTTCTATGCCCATAAGGCAAGCTGCCACACAGTCCAGCATTCTGGTCATTGGAGACTCCATTGTGAGACGCACTGTCTCTTTTACCAGGTTGAGTAAGGAGGAAGGTCACAGTCAGTTGCTTATCAAGGGCCAGGATCTGCCACATTACGCATGTCATTGGACCACAAGTACCAGTATTATTCAGTCATGGTCTGTGTGGGTGTAAATGACCTGAAACATAACTACCCAGACTGTATGAAGAGAGACATCATGCAACTGTTGGAATGTGTCCCAGGCTGATACAACCCTCTTATTGAGCAGCATTTTACCTACTCCCAAGAATGATGCCACAATGTCAACAAAAGATGACTGACTTCAGTAATCAGTCTAGTTTCTGGTGTCATTCTAAGTGCGATATTTGTCAGCAAGGAAGAAGATGATCAGCAGACCTCACTGCTTTTCTAGAGAATGGTCTGCACATTTCCCATCCAGGTTTTTGAATATTAGCTAAAACTTTGTCCTCCCCCATTGTGTCTTTTTAGGCAGTGCCAAACTAAAAGTATTTCAGACATGACAAATCAAAACTAAGAAAATCTAAAGGTGTTACTGCTCAATGCTAGGAGTCTAATCATAGAATTTTACTCCCTAGAAGCTCTCTTCAGCCTAGAGAATGCTGGCATCTGTGCGGTCACTGAGATATGGTTCAAAGCTTAGGTGAGCACACTGACAGTGCTAGCTTATAATGCCATCCACACATTTAGACCAGCTACTACACAGAGGGACTAAAGATGGAGGTTTTTTTTTTTTTTTGTTATACATCAAAAATACACATCAAGGCTGGTCAAACATGGCAGTGCACTTGAGCTTCGATAAGTTCAAATCACCCATAGGCAAAATCCAATACCACTTCCTTGCAAGGTGCAAGTCCCCCTCTATGACCCAGGAAAACTCGTGCCATTTATTTAAACTTATTAGAATCACTCACCGTCCAGCCAAGTACCATATTCTTGGACAACTTTAATTATCCCACTCTTAACTGGGAATCGTATACAACACTAAACATACAAATGCAGAGATTCCTGGATTTTTGTAAACACAAACTCCCTGGATCAAATTGTCAGTACACTGACAAGGGGTCAAACTATACTGGATATGGTCCTCACCAGTATGGGAAGAGTGCTTAACACCCCCTAGTTTGTCTTTTCTGATAAGGTCAGACCACAAAATGGTCTCCGAGATCGCACCTTATTCAACAGAACGGAAACCTCCCCTTACGGATATTTCCGTTGAATGCTCGAATTTGTACAAGTTCGAACTTATGGTCGTGACCGTATAAGGTTCAAACTTGTACAAGTTCGACTATGTGATAGGAACCCGAATTATATCAGTAGGTTGTATAACAGAAAGAAGAAAATCTTGGCAAAATTAGGAGATGCAGCATCCAGCAGTCTAAAAGCAATCTCATCAAACTAAATAAAACAACTCATAGGACAGTTAGTCTACCAAAGCCACATTTTGAGGTAAACTAGGCCTCCCATGCCAATGACAACCACAAGGCATTCTTCAGCTGTGTCCGCAACCTCAAAGGCAAAACACAATCATGTGCGGAGCTCATTGTTAATGGAGTCCACCTATACTGATCCAGAATATATAACAAACCTGCTGGCTGACAAGTTCAACTCTAACTTTACCCCCAACCTACCCTCAGAAAACACCATCAAATATAACTCCCCCTGCTATCACTAGGGAACAAGTCATTAATGCTGACTCTAAGATCTAGACAACTAAATCATTGGGCCAAGGCAGTATCCCAGAATGCCTTCTAAATGTGTAATATTAACCTATTGAGCCCTCTGGAATTGCTATTTAACTATCTTCTCCAAATAGGCTTTGTGCCTCATGAATGGAGAGAAGCAGTCATCATTTTGCACAAAAGTGGATCATCTAGAGAGACTGAAAACTACAGACCCATAAGTCTCACTAGTCTCTATATGCAAAGCCTTGGAAAGAATTATCATGGTAGATCAGCAGTGACATAAGAAATCTCCAGACATTTGATCCAACCCAGTTTGGTTTCAGCAAAGGCAGATCATGCCTACTCAACCTGGTAGACTTAAGGAGGTCTGCAAAGCAGTGGTTGACAGCAAAATGGTTCACACTGCTTACCATCATCTAGCCAAACCATTTGAAACAGTACCCCACTTTGGGCATTGTTGACAAACTCAGGAGGTTCGGTACAACCCATTGTCACCCAGTGGATAGCCAGCTGCCTCACAGACAGCACCCAAGAAGTTAGAATTCGGGAGTCCACCTATTCAAAGAGGCCAGTAGCAAGCAGAGTCCCTCAGGGATTGGTTCTGGCTCCACAGCTTTGTGGCATTTACTTTTCGGAAGTCAAGGCCAATGTCAGTGGCCTTTGACTAAATTTGAGATTATTGCAAATTAGGAGCTGCAAGTGAATTCCCCACCAATCCACATGTTTTCCAGGAAGGGCTCACAGACAACTGGAGCTCAGAGCCATGGACTAAACCTAATTATTTATTTCTGTTTTAGTTATTTTACTTTGTTTACATAAGTATGACTTTCTACCTTCCACCATTCTTCTCTGGTTTAGTAAACTGTTCTGTCATTTCTTGAATATCTCTATATCTTATAGTCCTTTTATGTGCCACTACTGTATGAGCTTTTTTGTTGTTTGTACCAGTCTTTAATTTTTTTGGAGCTTTCCCCTGGGCCTCTGCTGAAAATAGGCATGTGCCAAGTCGGACTTTCCCAGTCAGCAAACATTAAATAAATAAATGCCCAGAAATGCTTAATAGTATTCTTCGGGAAGTCATCCACCCCTGGTACCAACCATATTGACAACACACACCTAAGAGTTGACCCAGTAAGTAGCCAGGGACTAGGAGCACACAGACTGTAATCTAGCCTTTGACCATCACATGCCAACATTAGTGAGTAAATCATTCTATCAATCCCATCATTGAGTACAGTGCCCCCCTTTGGTATGTTCCTAACCCGGCATATCCAACTATTGGAGCATCCACAGAGGTTCGTCACTAAGAGTACAGGGCATTAGTAACCTGGCTTAGGCAGACCGCCTCAAGGCCCATATCCCTGTAATCCATCTCCTGTGTGCTGTTGAGTGGAGATCTCTGTCTGGCGTATAAGGCACTTTGATGGACCTCTTGTATATTTGCAAAACAAACCAAAGTAGAATTACCTGTTCTAAAGACTTGAACCTTGCCTGTGATGTAAATAGGACCTGCTGGAGGGACAGGTATGTATTCTAGAGACTGCCCTTTCTCTGGAACACCCATGTGAAACAGAGTTCCTCCTTAACTCCAGTGAACTTCAGCAATTGGATCTGAAACAGGAAATTCATCCCTGATTTGGCACCTGTCTCAATAATGGACGCAGCCTATAAATGATTAATCTCCCTGGCCCCTGCTTGTAAATGTTTCATCTCCCAAGCCCCGACTTATCAAGGGTACCAGAACTTGTCAGAGTTTAGGTATGCATAGCAAGGATTTAAAATTAAACACCTATGAATTGGGAACATTTTTGGGGAGTGTAATGAGTTGGCCAGTTTAAAGAAAATCCCTATAGTGTACTGTCAAATTTTGGAAGAGCAAATGGCTGTAACTAAGGAAATTATTCTTTTGAGCTGGGACACAGGATATGATTTGCTTAGACATAATAAGGCCTTATTAAGTTTAATTCTGTTGGCTTCCAAAAAAGCCATTATTAGAAAATGGAAATTAAAATCAACTGTGTATGAAGTATGTAACATTATAAAATAAATAAAACTGGAAGAAGAATACTGAAAAAGGGAAGGAGCGAATTACCTATAAATGCTAAGAGCCTTACTGTTCCTGGAATACACTGATGCCTGGGTAGTGACTGAGGCATGGTTTAAAACAGTGGAGAGCTCTCCAGTTGTGCAAGGCTGTAACGCCTTCTACACATTTAGACCAGCTACTGTGCAGGAGAGGAAAAAGGTGTAGGTGTTTAAATCTTCAGAAGAGACTCTTATCGAGGTTGTTAAAGCAGCATGGTGTAACAGAGCTTTGTGTCCGAATAACCATCACAAAGTTCCTGTGCCATATAATAGCTAGTTGTACAACTCCTCCTATGACAAAATAAAGCCACAGTGCTTATCTACAGGAACAAGAACCACTCTGTATTAAACCCAGTACCATTTTCTTATGTGAGCTAAACTACACAGCTATAGACCAAATAATGAAAGTGCTGTCATCAGCTAAAATACTGCATTGATGGATCCTCACAACATCCCTGTATGCATCTTAAATAGCATGAAACATAATTTAGCCACACGCTTATCACTGTTCAGTGTATGCCTCCATGCAAGTTTTGTACCAAGTGAATGGAGAAAAGTTGCAGTCATTCCCCCTGAATAAAGGAAGACTTTCCACAGACCCAGGCAATTAGACCCATAAGTCTGACCAGTCTCGTATGCAACGTCATGGAAAGACTTATTGTGGAATTAATCACTCAGAACATAGGCAATCGCCAAGTACTGGACTCTTCTCAGTTTAGATTCGTCAGAGGCAGGTCATGCTTATTCAACATGGTGGATTTTGAAAGTCACCAAAGCAATGGATAAAGGCAAACCTGTACACACCACATACTGTAACCTGGCCAAAGCTCTGGACACAGTTTCTCACTCGGGCACAGTATTAAAGGTAAATAAACTGGGAATGAACTGCATTACCATTTGGATTGCCAATTAGCTAATAGGATGCAGATAACCAAAATAGGGAAGTTACCTCTTCAGAGGCCAGTCCCCAGGTTTCTATACTGGATCCTCTGCAGTTTGGCATTTACTTTTCTGAAGTAAAAGCCAGAACTAAAGGGATGTGGCTGATCATGTTTTCAGAAAACTGCAGACTAGGATTACTCATTGAATCCCCAAATGTCTGTCTCAGGTAAATATCTGTTTCCAAAATAATGGATTGAAGCTAATACCAAAAAAAAAAAAAAAAAAAATCTCATTCTATTCTTTGAGAAGGCATTTACCCCAGGGGCTATCACATTGAGAGTACACCCCTAAGAGCTGACCCAGTTGTTTGGAATTTGGGAACTTAAGCTGACAGTAACCTAACCTTTGAGCAATATGTCTGTTGTAATAAAGTCCTCCTAAATTGCACAGCTTATAAACAAAGAGATTGTGTATGGTTGTGTTGTTGACCCCCTCCCTTTACTAAGCTCTTATTAGGCTAATCATTGAATATAATGCCCCCTTTGGCATGTATCTATCCAGACAACTGGATTACCCCAGAGATACCGTACTAAAAGGATACAAGGCCTAAACAGCATTTCCCACATGGACCAACTCAAGGCTGTCACTTTACTTTGTCATGCAGACTGCTAGCAGATGGCTTTTGTTAACCACACAAGGTATCTTCTTATCCATTACTGATGGATTTACTGCACATCTGCATGTCAAATGGCATCATTAATACTCTGTCTAGGAATGTAAAACTCCTGTGGAGCATCAGCAGAAAGGTTTGGAGGGACAAGTTTATCTCCGAAAATAAAGCTGCTATGGAACAAATTCCTCAGACACAAAACAGAGTTCATCTGTTTAAATATTCAAACAAAACTTAGATCTGTGGATGGAAAACAAAAAATTTACACCAGAACTGCCCCCTGAACTACTAATGTATGTATAACAGCAGCTCTTAAATGCCCTCAAATTTTCTGTGGTATGATCCCAGTTATTTTTATTAGGGGTAATAGATAATTATTGACCATGGGATGGGTATGACCAATCTATAATCAAATGGGCTAGGATATTTTGACCACAAAAAGGGTAATTGGCTAGGCTTAAAGTTGTGCTTAATGGCAGTGCTTGAAGGCTTGATAGTTCACTATGAATCTATAAATGGAATTCGTAGGAATAATGCATGCAGAATAATCAGGAGAAGCAGGAGTGGATTTTAGGAGATGGCAGGAATTGAGTGATTTATGTAATGTTGGACTAAGACTATTTTTACAAATAAGGAAATCGTGTAATGTGTGTAAATGGAAAAAAAGTTGTTTGATCTGGTGGATCTGTATGCTTATGTCTTGGGGTGATACTTTAATAAAGGTGTTTATAAAGCTAACATGGATTCCTGTTCTTAAAGATCTAGCAGCTTTAAAGCTTAGTCTGCAAAGCTGTAGAGTGTTTCATAACTGATCTCATCCATTTGGCTATGAAAAAGCTCTTCAGGTTAGACCCTTGACATTTTGGCTTGTCAAAGGGAGATCTTGTCTATTAAATCTAGTTAACACATAAGCTGTTAAATGTTTCTGTGCTGTACAAGCAGAGTATCTTGAACTGGACTAACTTTTGACTCTGTGCTCCATGCTTGCTTTGTAAACAAGCTTAATGCTTCAAATATAGAGCTTTATGTGGTAAAGTGGATGACAAACCGTCTAAGACAGGACCCGCATAGTTCATGTGATAGGTGCCCCAACTGAAAATGTGAGAGATGCTTAGCTGAGCTCCCATGGGATCTGTACTAGGACCTCACCTTTTTGGCATTTCTTTATATTTTCACTCAAAACTAAGAACTAGGGTGTTATTTACAAGACCCCTGTAAGTCACCTATACTCTTCAGAAAATAACTTGCCGTTGTTGGAACAAATGCAGAAAGCTGTAGTATTATTTCATTTGGCACGGAACCTCTACCCGCTACATATATTATGGGCAATATTCCAGTATTAAATGGAGGTGTATTTACAGACCTGGATACCAGCGTTTGACTGTTCCCCCTATATCACATATTTTATTTACTTACTCTCTGTTGGCCAGATTAGGCCTCTGCTCTCTTTTCAAGGGAGACTCAAGTTGTATTCATACTTGAAATTTGGCAAGGGTCCTATGGAATTTTTACACCTTTTTTAAGTGGCATAGGATAACAACAATTACAAACTCCAACTAGGCAAGCAAGCTTCCCACAGAGTAAGACAATGAAAGGCAACCAAATAAGTAAATAAAATCTGACTTTGTCCATATACTTTAAAAATATATAAGCACTTTCGTCTAGAACAGTACAGACTTCCTCAGATAATTAATACAGCAACATGTGATGTACCTTGTATACCAAGATGGTTGAGAGCATTTGAATTTGGAGCTAAATGTTTTAAAGCAACAGACACCACTTTTACAAATGTACTGTGTGTGATATCTAAATACATTAACATTTCTTGGCAATGTATATGTATAATATTAATAACATAAATCAGTAATGAATTTTTTAAAAACATGTATATGAACTATAAAAATGTAATACCTAAAAGCAATGTACATTGACATAAGAATGATATTAATATGAATAAATATCAGTGCATGTATTGTTTATGGTAAATGTATCTAAATAAATGCAGGTAATTACCTAATAAGTGGTCTATCTTCTAGAAAAGTTTTCAAGCAACCACACTCATTTAAACCATGTTTCCTGTCAGCTTGTAACCTAATAATCCATTTTTGCTTGTCTTCTGTTTTGTTCACCTTGTTCCCCAATCTCATATTGTCATTCAACCGTTGTAATACTAGAAAACGAAAACTATTTGCAGTGTTAGTGTAATGTACATGTTTGGCCGTGGCCACTTTAAGATCTTGTTTCTTAATTTTATATTCATGGCCACGTACTCTTCCTCAACGTTCTGTTTGTTTTTCCTATACAAAAACTGTAGCATTCCTTGCAGATAGCAACGTAAACGACACTATGCGTGTAACAATCCACATAAAACCTCATCTTGTATTCCTTCCCTGTATCTGGGTGTATAAATGTGTCATCATTGAGCATGTATTGACACGCATCGCAATTTCTACAGCTATAAGTTCCCTTCCTCTGAAAAATATTTTGTACTCGTTGCCTCGATTCATTGTAGCATAATTTCTGTTTCAAGGATTTGCTGTTTTTATAAGCTACTCGTGGGTACCAACTCGTATGTGTTCATCTGATAGTAAGATGCGTCAATTCATAATATGTTCAGTAGTTGTTGTGTCTTTCTGCTTTTCCCGGTTAGGGGTCGCCACAGTGGAACTCCGGTCCGCTAATGATTGGCATATAGATTTTTACGTACCGAGTTGCCAGCCTGACGCACAACCTTCAACGAAGGTACGGCCATTCACACGTCACCACGCAGAAGACGCACTAGCTGAGAATCGAACCGGACAGCGTTTTACTGTGAGGCGATAACGTTACCGCAGCACCACCGCAGCACAATAATATGCCTGTTGTCTGAAGTACATGTTAAAGTCAACCTGTTGACATTTGCTACCTCAGTGGTTGGGGGGTACCCTACTGCGTGGTTTGGAGAAGTGAGGTTTGCCTTTCCCTTCCCTCGCCTTCTTAACATTGGTGGCATATTTTTCACATAAATCTGATGAATATCCTATTATTAAGTGAGTTGTAACCCCTTGAGAAACACTATCTAGATGTTGGTCATCACTAGTAAGGAAGGAAGACTGCAGAAATTGCGCCTGAGTCACATTCTCAAATACATGTGGAGGGTGCATGCTAGATCTTTCTAATAGATTATTAGTCCAACATTTTTTCCTATGTATTTTAGTTTTAATGATACCTGTTTCAAGATGTATATGTATGTTCAAAAAAAATATATATATATATTTTCTCATTAGATTTCTGCATGGTGAATTTAAGAAAGTCAGTCGTGTTCTAAATACACCAAAAACTCATCTAGAGTATTATCTCCTTGCCAAATCAAAATAAATGCCATCCAAAAAACATTTGTAGTATAAATGTGGAAAAAAAGTGTTGTGGCCATTCAGGACGGTCTCCCTCCCATTGTGCCATAACCATGTTGGCATATGAGATAGCACATGAGGTACCCATGGCCACCCCCTGTTTCTGCAGAAAATACTTTTCATTAAATATGAAAACATTGTTTTCTAATATGCTCCCTGCCATCATGTATAACAGGTCTGTATGTCTAGATGAGTATTCAATGTGTTTAGATAGGTACTGTTTAATACAAGTCACTCCCTGATAATTCGGTATTACTGTGAACAAAGAACAGACATCTAACTTCACAAAAATGAATTCAGCAGGTAAAGGGTGCTATTCTATATGTTCAAATAAAGTAGTTAAAAATCTTTAGAATCTTTTAAAATGACTTTAGATTTGTCTGACAGGTCTCATGTTTTTTTCAACATATATAGACATAGGCTCAGTGAGCCATCCTCTTCCAGATACTGTAGGCCTAAGGGGGGGGGGGGTTCTACCATAGATTTGTGAACTTTAGGTACTCCTTTAATTATAGGGATAACAGGAAGATTTACAATTAAATAATCACAGTTCTTTAGAGATCAAAGAACTGTTGAAAATATCCTATAAATCATCTGAATTTGTACTGCTTATCTTGCATATAGTACGCATATCAATTTTTATCATATGTATCAGAGTCAGAAAGCATACTATTCATTTTATCAATGTAATAACTCCTATCCAGGATCACCAGTGCCCCTCCCTTATCTGCTGGACAAATTATATGATGTTCATTATTGCTTAATGTTTCAATGGCTTTATGTTCCAATGTAGTCAAGTTGAAAAATTGTTTTGCTTTCCTACCTTTATCAGTATGCATTGCATGTAAATCTTTCACATGTTTTGATAAAAGCTTCCAACAGCAGATTTAAATGAGGAACATAAACACTCAGTTTCTTAAATGTAGTAGCTTGCTCATTACTATTAGAATACATCAATTTTAACATAATATTCCTGCAAAACAGCTTCACTTCCAAAATGGTGTCACAAATGTTGCTGTGAGTTGCTGGAACAAATGTCATTCCTTTGCTTAACACTTTCTTTTCATCCTCATTCACCATGTACTGTGACAAGTTATATATTAACATGTGTAGTTGATCTGCGACCAGAACTTCTTGCAAGTTCCATGCATTTACAAGTGGATCAGCAGTTTTTTTCCCCAACTACCTCTACCCATAAGGAAACATACAGGACCGGACAGATCCAGGAGCGGCAACAGGAAGAGGAGGAATTTGTCTAGAGATGCATTGCGGGCACAGTCAGTCAAGAACTTCTGGTCGCAGACACCATTTTGGAAGTGGAGCTGTTTTGCAAGAACATTTCATTCTTCAGATAGAACCTGGATGACTGGATAGGTACCCTTAAGTGTACACTGAAACTAATGAGCTAGCCTTCCTTGAAAAGGGTTGCCTGTTATGGTAGCTTTTGAAAAGGCATTCATGGTTATACGATTAAATTGCCTTGACTTCTATGAATACTGTGAATTTAGCCCACAGCTCCATTGTACTTGCTTTCCTTACTATTTCTTCCTGCAAACCTGTTGATTTCACATAGTCTTAATCTTTCATTAAATTGTCACTCTGCATTTCTGTTGGAGCAATTGCACATTTCTAACCTTTATCTTAAATGTATGTATCCTGTCATACTGTAAATATAAGTGTATAAATCTGTTAAATTCACCTATTTAATTATTTCTCTTTGCTTACCTGGAAAATGTCTGTCTGGGTTTTACGAGACCTCCATCAGCAGTAGTTTGGAGAGAATAGCTCCACAGTAATCAAAACATGCAGTTCTCTTTTTCATTAATATTGTTTTGCATTCATTAAAAGCTTTTTGTATAGTGGCTGTTAGTGAGAAATTTATGTAATTTAAAAAAAACCTCTGCAGTTACAGTGAATAAGGTTCAATTAAGGGATGATCTAGACATAAGAATAGCAAAATGCATCTGCTGTATAGTAAGACACTAAGTATAAAAGGGTAGGCTAAGATAAGTTAGCATAATACCTTACAGCATTATTTCTGTTGAGTAGCTTCAAGGAACATATTTGGAGCTATTAGAGCTGTTAGTGTTTCACAGAGTGAACTTGGCTGTTGGTCCTCCCTGTGGTTAATCCATCAGATCCAGCTTCATACAGGCCCATTTCAGTGCTAAATTATGATTATAAAGTGTTTGTGTCTATAATGGCTAAAAGAATGGCAAATGTAATGCCAAAACTGATAGTGTGGTTTTGTGACGGTATACAGATTATTTTTTGTACCTGACAAAATCAGAAAGTCTTTGCAGTGTTGTGGAACATTTTGATACAGTTTAAGATCCTTTCAGGGTACAAAATTAGTGAAGCTAAAAGAAAGGCAATAGCGGTAAGTTATGTACACACACATGAACTGTTAAGGAGTACCAATATTTATGGGGACATAATAAAATAAAATATTTAGGAGTATGGATTAAAAATTATTCTAGTGTGGCAGCTTATGTTATCTGGGAAGAGACTAAACAAAAGCTAATACAAAAACTTAGAAAATAGAAGCTTGGTTATATGGATAGTAAGATACAAGACAGCTTAAATGTTTATTCCATGTAGTCTTATACACAGGTCAGGCATATTTTTATCAACCAGAGGATAAGTTGTAGGTAGCGATTAGAGCTGAAGGACTTCATCTGGAAGGGGGAGGTGGCAAGTGTCAAGTGGGATAAGCTGATTCTTCCAGTACAACAGGATGGATTGGGATTACCCAATTGGAAGGGGTATTTCAGAGCTACACAATCAAGACTCCTATACATAGCACAATCAGAAAGCTAATTTTAAGTGGAAAGGGATATTGATGAAACACTGGGTAAGTTCAAGAAACAAGGAGAGACTGGGATTTTGTCTGCAGGCCTTTAAGGAGAGTAATTGTGCAGAATATTTTATCCCTAAAGTAGCAAAGTATTCTAAGAACTAAACCAACATAGGAGTGGAGAAAGGAGATAATGCTGAAAGGGATGACTGCAATTAGAGATATAGACAATACGCAAGAGGGGGCTGGAATTTATTGGAGAAAACTGGCAAAGGAACCAGGATATTGGGAGCAAATACCTAGAGAAGGAAAGATGATAGAATGGGAAGATGCCAAGAATTGATTTGGACTGCAGGTTAGAGATTGCCTTCCCTATCAGGGATTGATGTCAGATTATGTTGAAAGAGAAAGAAATAGGGTGATCCCAAAGACCAGCACTGGTAGAATTTTTAATAGAACACAGAACAGAAGCTGCCATTAAAAAAGGAATAATTAGTAGGGCATATATAATATTACACGGTAACTTTAAGAATCAATCAGAGGAGGTTAGAAAGGATTGGGAAGAGAGATTGGATAAGTAATTCACAAAAAAACACTTGGAGGATTTGTGTACATCTCCCAAATATGCAGCAAAATCTAGAAGATTAGGATTCTTGCTTGGAAATGTTTACATAAATGTTTTTATATGTCTAGTAGACTCCAGAGAATTTTTTTCAGGTAGACCATAAATGTTGGCGGTGTGAAGGGGAAGAAGGACACAATTGGGAACGTATTTTCTGGGCATGTGGTGAGTTGGTGGACTTATTTCCTGTGGGATGCACTGTCAGAGATTCTTGGTGGGCAGATTGGTCTGACGAGGGGGATTTTTCTGAGCTGTGATACAGAATCGGAATTGCCTGGACATGGTAAGGACTTGCTGTGTCTAATTATGATGATTGCCAAAAAAGCAGTAACTAGAAAACAGAAATCAAAATGTAAACCAACTATACTGGTGAAAGTAGCAACAGGTAAAGCAACTGGAATTGAGATCTTTAGAAAAGGGAAGAAGCAAACTACATTGGAAAAATGGGAATTGTGAGAACAATACATACAAGGGAGGAATGAGGCCTAAAAGCCACCAGGACTTTAATGAGCTATGTAATGCTTGAGTGAGAAAGATTGGGTAGATTATAAGTGATGCAACTGGGAGTGTTACTGTGGTTTGTAATGTAAAATTCTTGTGACTAGGATTATGTCAGTATGATTTGTTTTCATTTATATAAATGTATGATTGCTTATGTCATAAGTGATGGTTTAATAAAGGTGGTGTTTAAAAAAAACTGGGCAGGAATTGAATAATTTATGCAATGTTGGGTCCCTTGGAGGCTGTATTTTTTTGCCTTTGAGAGGACAGTGATGACTTGCTCCCCTAGCGATGAGGGGAGGGGGGGCACCTGCTGGCAATGTGGCAAAGTCCTAATTTATTGATGGAGGACAGAGGGGTGAAGTTTTCACTGAACCTGTCTACCAGCAGGTTGGCTGTATCTATAGCGTTTGTTGTGTTTTGACTACCAGTTCTAAGCAGATCTGGGTGCTTCCTTTGAGATTGTGGACATATGTGACAAAGGCCTTTAGTAGATGTGGCCAGTTTGGACTCTGTTTGCTTTGGAAGATTTCACTAGCACTCTTATTTGCTTGTTCAGGCTAAGCTCTTGCAGCAATTTTTTTTCCTTTTATTATAGAAGTTATTGCAGATGTCCACCAGACAGGTTTACTCTTCATTGAGTAGGATGATTTTGTCCTGTCTGGTATTCCTGATTCCATGTAGTTATATAAATGCTTCTATAGTACTTTGGTGTAGGTTTGGGCATGTGTGCCAGTTCCTATGATGGGAGGGGCTGTGAAGCTGTTTATACCTTCCCTCAGGAGGTTGTAATCAGCTTTGGAACAATTGTTTGACCCTAGCTTGGGGAGGGTGGGGGGAGATGGTGACTTCAAAAGTGATGGCTTTGTGGTCAGATCTTACCAGTGAGGATGACACTGTAGGGTTGCTGCAGTGGTTACTTATGTTGGGTAATACCAAGTCCAACATTTCACCTCTTGTGGGGGTGTCAACCAGCTGGTCCAAGGTATTTCCATTGACAAAGTCATGGAATCTCTGGGCATTTGTGTTTTGGCTTGAGTAGTTCTTCCTGTCTGCAGTTGGATTGCTAGTCACCCAGGATCAGGGTAAAGGGCTGAATCTTGATAGAGTTGAAGAGGTCCAGATAGGTAGAGTGGGCATCTTGAGTCAAAGTTGGGAGCCTGTAGCTAGCTATGATTTGAATAAGGGTCCTGTCAATGGTTAACTGCACTCTCGAGTGCGTCATACTGTTTGACCAGGCTGGAGGTGTTTGTCTCTAACATAAATTGCAACTCCACCTCCTTTTGTTTTGCTGCCCACGGTTTGGGGTCTGAATGTATGATAGGATGAGTAACTTGGTATGGCTGGAGTGCTCTCTGCAGCTTTGAGCCATGTTTCTGTGACTGCACAAATGTCAGCATCTTCTAGGGTTAGGAATGCTTGCAATGAGTGCAGTTTCATGTTTACACTCCTAACAGTTAACAGAGGGACCTTTAATTTGCATTTTGATGAAATTTTCATGTTAGTTTTGACCTTGTGGCATTGCATAAAAAAGGCATTATGGGGGAGGCAAGAGCCTTGACCAGAAGCCTGAACCCCAAGGGAGACTGATGCAGGCCATGTCTGGCAAAGAATCGTGAACTGTTGATCCTGTCTTCCCAGGCTGTCCGGTACTGGATGCACTTGGAATGACACCAGAAACTAAGCCAATTGTTAAAATCAGTAATTTTCTGTTTGTATTGAGGCATCATTCTGGGTAATGGTAAAATGCTGCTTAAGGCTAGGAACATATCTGCCTGGGATACATTCAGCGAGCTCGATCATGTCTCTCTTCATATAGTCCAGGGAGGTACATCTCAAGTCATTCATGCCAACATGATTCTGACAGTCATACCAATACCTGTTGAGAGACTGGGTGATGTGGTTGATTCTGGCACCTGACAAACTAACCCCTGACTTTCTCCTTATCCAGCCTGATAAGGGGCACATCTGTGTCTCTCACAAAAGAGTCGCCCATGGCTTATATGTTGGATTTATATTTAGGCCATAGTGGCTGTGACAGACTGGTGTATGGACCATCTGTGGTGTGGTGGGCAGTGGAGTTCACGTATGATTTTGCCTCAGAGGTCTCTTTTGTTTGGGCATGTTTTTGTTGAGCACCTCAGCATATGTGGGTGTGTTTTGTGTAGGTGTGTGTGGTGGTTGAGGTTTGGTGTTTGTGTTGACAGCCTTCTCAGTGGTAGATATATGATATATATATATATATATATATATATATATATATATATATATATATGAGGGAGAGAGCATAGACTCTAGGTTTTTAATGTAATTGCATCTCTCACAAATTGTGTTTATAGGTGGTAGTAGAAGAGGATTGTCTGTGTATATGAGGCAGTTGCTACACTCTCATGATGCCTATATCAACCAGACTGGCAGGAGAAACTGTAGGACATTGTCCATCCATATTTGTCATAATCTGAGGGAGAGAGGCCAAAGATAGCTAAGGGGTGAAAGGTGGAAGGAATAAGAGGAGTACTACTAGGTGATCACACAAGTGCTACTAAGGTAAAATATGTAGCTGGAATACCTTGCAGGAATAAAAACGCTGCAGTGTGTGACGTGCAAACAAGCCCAAACTAGCTCAAACACAGGGTTTAAATACCACAAAAAATAGAAGATTCTAGTAATACAGAAATGTAGCAGTCCTTGCTTTCTTTACCAGCCTGTGCAGACGAGATCCAGGCAGCCCTGCTATTGTCACTGGCAGAGGAGGTAGACCCCTACAACATAAAATGGCTGCCAGACACTCAGAAGGTAAAAACAGACAGTTCTGGATGCAGCTAACTTGTATCCAGACTGGTAATCAGTGTAAGTATAAGAACACAGTAAAACTCGCAAAAAAGCACACACGAACCACTTAAAGAAAAACAGAACTCACAGTATTACAAAATACAGTTAAACTGCAATGAAATGCAGTAACATGCAATTAAACAGTAATGAATTGCAGTAAGCAGCAATGAAATAGTTAAACAGTAATGAAATGCAGTTAGTCAGTACATTGCATTAAAACATGGCAAATGTGATAAATGAGCTCACAATCACAACAGTAAAAACACGCGCAAATAAAACAGCAATTCAGTAGCATGCTGTCATCAATTTAATGAGGCTACTGACGCGCTGTAACAAATGGGATAAACTAAATGCAGTTGCACCCAAGCACAAGCAGCAAAATGAAGTAAGAAGAGGCACAATTTTTTTTTTTTTTTAAAGTAGAAAGTGATGAGACGGAAGATCATTCAAGTTTAAGAAGCTAAAGGGGTGCGCCTTCACAGCTGTAATCACATTGTACTCAGTAGAATGAGCTGTTGCAAAGGGATTGGGAGGAGTGTCCAATATCAAATTTATAGTAGAGGTGGGCATTTAAAAAGCCACCCAGCTTTAAGACCACAACAACACTTGATCAGGTGGGTGGTGATACAAGATCAAAACAGAGTTAAGGATTCAATTCACTAAGCCTAAACAGCTGCACAGTTTAAACAGATATGCAGGAAATATTGTTTTAGTTGATCAAAAGTGCTGAAAACTGTTGAAAATAAGCAGTTATCTTTTGTAGTCTCTCAGCAGTTTTTTGGAAAACAGCAGAGCAAGGGCAGAAGCCCTAACTCACTGCAGCTTTGAGCAATCTTAACTTTTAAGACAGCATTGCTTTTTTCTCTTAATTTTGCAAGAAGAGTATCTGAGTTGCAAGCTCTTGTCATGGTTTACCCCTCCCTTTTTTGCATAAGAAAAGCATTTCCTTGAGAAAAAAAGCCTTCATTTATGCCTGAAGTGTTCTACGAGGTTACTTTGGTTTAAGCTAGCCATCTCTTGTTTTTTTTTTTCCTGTGATGTACAAACAAGGCAGAGAGATTCTTCGTACATCTGATGTCCACAGATAACTCCAGTATTCTTGACAGAACTTAAATTTTTAGAAGCTCTGATTGTTCATTTCTCATAAACCTAAGAAAAACTGTGTCAAAGCACAATTTCCAAGTAGTTGTCTCGTGATATTTCCTTTTGTTGTTCTCGCCATAACATGTCACTTGCAAGCAGGATAGGGCCCATTCTTCCAGGGCCTTGGCTTCTTCATTGGCATTTTTGAAAGGTATTCTAGAGGCTGCAGCATGGTCCACTGTACATAGCTTTACAAAGCACTGCAAACTAGATTCCTTTTCCAGGTCCTAGGACAAGCTCTGCTAATGCCATTCTCCAGGGGCTGCTGGACCCTAATTCTTCCTCTCAATCTTTCTAAGTGCCGGTATTCTACCTATGCTGCTTAGGCTACTGCATCAGTGATCTAATGTCATGAACATAGTACAGTTGTGTAAGTAAACTTAACATTAGATGTTGATGGTAGATCCCTGCTTCAGTAGCAGCTCCCTCCACTCCCCTTTGTATTATAGATTTTGTTGCCAAGGTGAGTCTAAAATTGCCAGTAAGACATCTTACCCCATTTTATTCTCCTCCCTTTGCTCTCATTTTTCCAAATTTTTCTCAGTTCGTACCAGTTTTTTGTATGTTTTACCTGCACAAGACCAGATTATTCCTCCTTGAAGGTTTCTCATGTGTTTTGGGGAAAGTATTGGTTAAAAGGGTATGGGGACCAATTCTTGACACATTCATGTTTTTGGTCATTTTGAGATGTTGGAAAGCCAGGAGCTATTTTGTTAGAAAATTTCAAAAATGGATACTAGATAAACATGACATGGTTCTTAAAAGTGAGTCATTTAAAGCTTTTTTGATGGGCATAATTGGGAATGTGTATTCATCTCTGCATACTTTTGTCCTTTTTCCTTTCAGATGGGATTATACCATGACCAGAGGAACTACAGCAACCTTGTATGTGGCAGTTCCATTTCACCATGTACTAAGGTCTGTTTGCAGGTTTTGTTTAGTTGTCTTCTGCTTTCTTTTCTAAGTCCCTAAGTAAGGACTAAATAATTAATGCTTTGAGCTGTACACATATTCTAGTTGTCCTCTTGGAAAAGTAGCAATCTGTAGAGTTTTGCATTTAGTAATAGTAGTTTTAAATTTTGGGAACCAGTGTTAAGTTCTTCGTGTAGCTCAGATGTCCTGTATTTGATCTATATTTAATGTCATACTTTCAACTTGCTTTTGAACCCAAACTTCACTTTTTTTTCTTTATGATAAGGATTAAGCAACAGTCATGTGACTCTTCACAGTTCAGTTGGGGGGGGGGGTGCAGTTTTCTGTCACTGGCAACAGATGCTGTTTGTCATTTTACTTCGGAAGCTGAGTTACTAATGGTTTTCTTATGATTTTGTCTCTGAAATCGATTCCTGACCGTTAAGAATTCTATCTTTGCCTTTTCATTTTTTTATTTTTTTTTTTTATTTTTTTTTATTTTTTTTTTTATCTGATGTCAGTCTTAATTTATCCTGGACAAATGGGACTCTGTTCTAAGTCTCAGAATCGGCTTGGCCATTACAACAGCTCGTGCAAGGCAAAAATCTCCTTCTCATTTGCTGCTCATATCATAAAGACGCATCAGCCAAACTGTTTGAGCAAAGTACAAATTTACTGTTTATCCCATTTCTGTTTTCAAAACTTCAATCTCCTACCCACTTAACTTACTTGTATACCCCTTATAGCGTTCTCTCTCTCTCTCTCCCCCCTTAATATTACCTTTTGTTTGGAGTGAGTGTTCTATCCGGGTCTATATCAGCATATCAAATGCTGAAAACGCAGAATGCAATTTAATCGAACTGAAATGTTCAAATTGTCAAAGCAGTGAACAGACAGAACATCGATTTCTTTCCCAGGGAAAGAAATCGGTGTTCCGTGCAAAAAAAAAAAAAAAAAAATGTTTCAATACTTTAAACACTGACAGAAGTGGGGGGCTGTGCACCCCACACCCCCCGACTTAAATAATCCCAACTCCGAGACCACACCACAGTGGAGGAAATAGCAAACTCCAATGACTGCCCACTGATTTCTTTCCCTGGGAAAGAAATCGATATTCTGTCAGTTCGCTCTTCTGAGATTTCGAACATTTCAGTTCGATTAAATTAAACTCGCCGATCTCAACATTTGAAATGCTGATAGGAACCCTTCTTTCCCCTCTTTCTTCATACCTTTTGCTATCTGTCCTACCATTGCTGATAGTGCTATCACTTTCCCCTACCTCTGGTAGTTTTTGGCATACCATCACTGGTAGCCTTGTCCTTCTTCCTCTTTCTTCTCTCTTTGGTGTGTGTTTTTTTGTCCCCTTCAGAAACCCGAACATTCACCTACCCACCTTTTAAAACGCCAAGACGAAAAGGCAGACAACTGCACAGCACTGACGTTTAGGAACACCAACTTTCCACTCCAGGTAAGTAACCACTTGGCCATCCTGTTGAACTTTACCCCTTATCCCTGCAGTAGTGCAATCTCAGAGTTGGTATGTTTAGTTAGGGGAGGTGTGGGGGCGCTTTTTGTTTACGTTTTTGTTTAGGATGGCCAAGCGGTTACTACATGCAGTGGAAAGTCGGTGTTATGGGATATATGTCTGTTGGTGCTGTGTTTGCCTTTTCGTCTCATTGTCTTGAGTTTTGAGTAAGTGAAATTTTGTTCTTGTAAAGCAGACCCATGTGTGCGCCTGCGTGTTTTTTTTTTTTTTTTTTTCGTGACTGTACCTTCCATTAATCCTTGTCTTCAATATGGCATATAAAAACAAGGAAACTGCTGGTTTCAAATGCTGTTCTAGTTGTGGCAGAAAAATGCCAAACTCCAGTGGTCATATCTCTTGTGTGTATTGCTTGGGCCCGGTACACTTAAAACTGCAGTACAGCATTTGTGAAGCCTCTATCAACTGCACCTGAGTTGAAAGGAAAAAAAAATGTTATTCTAAAAGATTTATTAAAAACATCCTTTGAAGAGGCCTTGTTTTCATCTTCCTCAAAAAAGAGAGGTCATTTGGTGCTGATGTCATCCTCAGCTCTGGCCCATAAGTCAAAACCTTAGGTTCCCACAGTTTCTGCGGAACCCAAGGTAGATCTGAGTAAATCTGCAGGACCGTCACCATTGGCTCCGGTAGTAGTGACTACCCCGGCACCTCCACTTGAAGCTCTGGCCACCTTAGTGCTGACCTTTGAAAGTGCCTTTTCTTCAGTGCCATTTATGGTGCAGACATTATTTATGGAACCGGTTCCTTCCTTGGCATCCCAGAACCTCTCCTTCAGTAGACCCTTTCATGGGGCAGATATCTAGTCCCATTTTGGAGAGGCCAGAATCTCCTTCAGCGTTGTCGGGTATGGTCCTCTAGGAGTCTGACGGTAGTCTAAGTCGTGAGGTTGGTGGATCAGCTCCTTGTGGCGAGAGGTGTCTCCACTTATTCCCAAGATTCAGTCCCTGCTGGAAATGGGCATTTTTCCCCAAGGACTCCACCAGAAATTCCTCCTCTAACCACTATGGCTTTAGAGATCTAGGATATTGATGCACTTTGTGACAATAGTAGTAGGGCTTGGGTTTGGATGAACATCTCTGTTGTGTTTCAAACAAGTGACTGAGTGATAGAGATGGCAATACCATTTAGATTTGGATTTGTAAATAAGGAGATGGTGTATTGTTCTCAGGCTAATTTTTATATATTTGTAGCTAAAGATGTTGGAAGGATTTGGCGGGCATATTTATGGTGAAATGGAAAGTAAGGGTGCTGTTGTAAGTGGTGTATGGGGGGTGTGAATGGGTGGGTGATTTGCTCTTTCGAGAGATGCAAGTTTGATAGTCGCGTGGTGAGGAGTAGTAAAGAGATTACGTGAAGGTATGGCATTGTGTGGTGCATTGTGTGTAGGGTTTGTTGGTGTTTTTTTGAGAAACCAGTGAGATGCAAGAGTGATGGGTGAAAGTACCTAGAAGCTGTATTTTTGTTTTGTTTAGAGAAAGATCGGGAGGGTAATCAAAATCTGTTGTTTAATATTTTTTATTCTTTGAGTTTTTATCAAAATATTCCAACTCCAGATAGCAATACAGCGGTGAAAAAGGTAAATTTCCTGATCCTCACTGCACATCAATTTGTATTCAAAAGCTCTGAGTGGTGTGTGAGTGGTGTTTTGTTTTGTATGTCAGAATTGTGAACTTGGGTAATTTCTGTCTTCATGTCTCAATACAGTTTGAAATGCAGTGCATATCTCAAAAGTGCCATGGAAGAATGGTTGCAAGGCAGAGCTGCTCAGCTGAACACAGGATAATTTCTTAAAAGATAGAACAGAAACAATGTAATTAATGTACTCCTTAGCAGTAAGGTAGGAGCAGCTGGGTGTGGGAGAAAACTGGCTCTTCTGGCACATCTAATAGCAGCTGGACGTAAGCTAGTATTTTTTTGCTCTTTTAATGTCTACTCTGTTTCAACTCTTCCAGGCGGTGGAATAATCACAAAGCTTGTCTGAGAGGTGGGTGGGAAAAATATTCACACCCTTAGCAGTAATGAAAAATGGTTAGTTCTGCTGTGTTGATCAGTTGAATTCCGTATCGAGGTTGGGGGTTCTTGATACGTGCCGTATGTGTTTGGGTAGTGAGCAATATAGTTTTAAGCATGTAATGTTATTGTGATGGATGGTGTAGGGTGGATGAATGTATGGAAAGTGTTTCATTATGTAGCTGTGTCTTTAATCAGATTTGTGATATTAAAAAGTGGTAGGAGAGCAGTGGCATTGTGTGGCTGTGGGAGGTGGATGGGGAATTGGGGTAGGTAGAAGTGAAGCTGGCCACACCTCCCACTCATGTGGGAGATGATCAGTCTGGGCCTTCTCAAACCCAGGCCTGGCCAACAAGGGTAGACAAATGACCTGAGACAGAGTTTTGCTGTGGCTTGTAAAACAGAAACTAAAAGTGAAGGTACACCTCTGTAAACTAGTAATATGGCAAACCCTGCAGAATGGGTAGTATTACAACTGCATGGATGTACCACTGGGTGCTCAAGGATGCTTAAAGATGAAAGCAGTGATCACAAATAAATGGCAAGAGTGTTACAAAACAAGGCAAATAACCAACCAGACCAAGAGGTAATGCTCTGAAAACAGCGGGATCGCAATCAGCAAACAGAATTTAATAAATCTATTTGTGCTCTTTCATCCCAAAACAGCCCAAGGGACTTGATCAGATGACATGAGGTATCAGTATTAAAGGAAGTGATGTCCCTTGGTTGTTCTAGGATGTAAAGTACTCAATTGTTACTGTTTGCTGCTTCAACTGCGTCATCTGTTGTGTGCAGCTCTTGTCTTCTAGAGGTTGCTTAAATATTAAAGTAGCCCACACAGAGGGAGATTACATCAATAAAAACACAGGTAAGCAATTTATGCCTTCTGTACATGCAGTCTTGACTGCGTCATGGTTAATACAGAAGTTCTGTGAGATGGTTAATACAGAAGTTCTGTGAGAGGGGAAACAAAAACAGTTGCTACTATTTCCTAAAGTATTTAGAGCAGTGAAGAGGCAGAGAGGGGTAAATTGAAAATTTCTTTGAATGCTGCTGTTTAACTTTTCCTTTCACTCATGGAACTGTGTTGGACTTCAGAGCAGCTTCTGCCCTGCACTTGAATTATCTCCTAGTCTGTAGTGTTATGGATGTCACCTATTACAGAATATCTAAGATTTTAAAATTATATTATGCTGACCTAGCAATGAATCACTGCTCCCAAACACTTCTCCAACCCTAACTGTCTCGTGAAGAGATAAAAGGGCCAGCAAGTTGAAGGCGTGATCATAAAGGAGCATGTAAACAGGCCAGCCATGTTTAGTGTGATAATTCAGTGAGAGGCTCTACAAATGTATATAAGTATTATTAAGGTACAAAAAATGAGAGAATGTATTAAAGCAAGAGGGGACCAGGCAAAAGTACAGTATGTTGCTAGAAAGGAAGAGAAGAGATAAACAGTCTAAAGTTCTGGAGAAGACATCAAACTAAACAGGGAAATCACCAAAACACATCCCTAGCAAATTACTGTCAACTTGTACAAAACATGGGACCCATTTTGGTAACCTAGAAGGATAACTGATAACATTAAGAGCTGTTTAACAAAACATAATGTCATTTAAAACTGAACATTAATGTAAACAGTGTATTTGAGTCCTAAACTATAAACGGTGTCAAAATCTGACTTCCCTTGTACAGTTTAGCGGACAAGCGTTGAGAAATAGCCAGCTAAAGAGCAAAACTCAGTGTTAAGGAAATTAGCACATTACAACAAGCAGCAGTGATGGCAGTGTACAGCGAAGAATAAGATATACTTTGCACAAAGTGATGCTCTAAATGTTCATTGTGCATTTCACTGCAGAAATTGTAAATAGAGTAGCAGAGATGTTTAGAGCTGTTTTGGCATAATGTTAAATATATGTACCCCAGTAGCAGCATCTAGAGAAAAGAGCAACATACATTTCTCTTTTATTTCTACCCTGTTTTTTAAACTCCATTTCATTTTATCCCACTCACTAGATATAACTAATAATGCTGAAATAATTTTGACTACTCATGCCTTAAATTCCTCTTTTTAACGGGTAGGTTTGAAAGCTGCAGTTTTGCTTTTCTGCTTCATTACTCTACGTTTTTAACTTGTCTTTAATTGGTACATGATCTGAAATAGTTATTGGATGTGTATCTATGCTTTCAGTTAAATGCAAACATTCCTGAGAAATATAATGTCTGTCAAGTCTAGCCCCATTATAATACCTTGGGAAGTAATACATAAATTCTGTCAGTTCGTACTTCTGAATTCACATCTTCCATACCAAATATTTTCTTCAGAAAGCTCCCTTCTTTTGTTAATTTCTAGCCCCCCTCCCCATTGCATCTTCACTATTGCAAATCAGGTTCCAGTGCCCATCTACAAGTAATGCTCCCTTCTGAAAGCTGATTTCTGCTCATTCATTTTTTTTTTCTGTACCTGTAAGGCCATTTATGATCCAAGGTAATGTAGCCATTATGGTAAAAAGGTATTGTTCCCACCTATTATACATAGAAGCTTTTTTGAATAGTTATTTCCAACTTTTGTGTTACACATGCATACTAATTTCTGACTGTGATCTTTTATACAGTTGTTTCTCATCTCCACTTGAACCTAGGTCACTTCAACACTTTTGCTTGCTTTATTTACTTATTGCTCTGACGTCTTGAAGTACATCAAAGTTAGAAGATCTTGTGGTGGGTCAGTCTTATCACATTGTTCATTATTTGATCTCAAGGATACCCTTTCTTTTTTATGCGCAAGTGGTTTGAGTGTTTACATTGACCAAAGCTGTCCTCCTCCCTGTCTTCTTTCCAGGACCTAAAAATAAGGGAGGGGAATTTTGTAAACACTGGATGTCCACAGAGAGCCTGATACTGTCTTGACAAAAGTAAAACCTTCAGAAATTCTGATCACTTAATTTCCTGTCAGGTTAAGCAAAAAAAGAACACTGTTGTCAAAGCAGACCACTTCCAAGTGGTTGTCTCATGCTACTACTTTGTTTTTCCCAATATAGTAAGTCACTTTCAGACAGGGCTAGGGAGCATTTCGTCAGGTTGTCGCTTCTTTACTGGCCTCTTGTAATGGGGTGGTTTTTAGAAGTAATCTAGTGACCAGCATCTTGGTTCTCTGTGCATACTTTCTCAAACCACTATAAACTAGATTACTTTTCCGGGTCTAGAGTAGATTTTGCTAAGATCATTCTCCAGAAGCTCCTGGGTCCTCAGGCTTCTCCTCCCTGTCTGTCTAAACTTCTAGTATCTTTCCCTTACAGATTAACATGTACAGATGTGTAAATAAACTTTCCATGGCAGTAGATCTTAGAGTAGATCAGTGTTATAGCAGCCACTCCCCCTTCTATTCCCTCCTTTATCTTATGACATTTTTTTTTGCCAGGTATATATCTTATCAGGCCTCCATGTGCCTGTGGCAAAAATGTTCTGAAAGGTTTGGCACCCAAAACCTCTAATTTTCTGCAGATTTGCTTGAGCCCATCAGTGGTTAGGGTGTGTTGAACGTGTCCCACTGCTTTGGATACTGGCTGTTAGATCCTTGGCAGGATATAGCCCAGACAGCTTAAGCTACTGCAGGAGTGATCTAAGCAAACATGCACTGTTTCTCTAAGTTTACCTACACAACTGTGCTGTCTGCAAACTCTCCAATTCAGTTTCCCAGAAAGTGCACAGTGGAAGAGGAGACAGTCCCCTGTGGAATCACACACTATAGAGTACTACAGACTCTGACCTTGATGAAAGGAAAGGTTCTCTCCAGTCCCTTCTTGATGACCCCAAATTTGTAGAGGTTTTGAAATTGATGCTGCAAAAGAATACCTGGCCCACAGGCCCTCCCTTCCCAAGAAGAGGAGGTGGTGTTTTGGGTGTTCATGTTACCACCTCTACATCCTGTGTTATCCCTCATACCAATTGAATTATCAACATGGTGATGGAAGGGACATGACAGGAGCCATGTGTGTGTATGTGTACCATGTAAACCAAATAACATTTTATGCCTTCTCAAGAATAAGTTGTATTGTATTAAGGGCATTCTTGTGGATTCTATTGTGGCAGCAGTCACTAAGAAGGAACTTTGTGAGGAAAGCTTCATAGTCCATCCTCTTAAGAGATCAATGATGATATTGTTAAGTCTCTTATGCCTTGGGAACCTTGAACCTCTGGGAGTTAAACATTGTAAGCCACATGACAAGATTCCAGAGATACCTGGTTGAGAAAGCATCGGACTCTGTCAGATCATTTCTTACCTCTGACGGCAAGAATCAACTTGAATCCCAGCTGGTTACATTATTGCTGTGAGAGACTGTCACAGTGTAGTATATGGAGAGCCTTGGGCAGCAAGTGCCAGTTTTACCATGAGACATCATGTTTGACTTTGTCTCTTTGACTGTGTGGAAAACGAACGTGTCTTTGTTAAACCCCCCCCCCCCCTTATGATGGGACTATATAGTTTGGTCCCAAAGACAAAAATAAGTTGCTCTAAGAAGTGAAGATGTCTGCCATGATTACCAGTTCTAAACATTTGCTGTTTGGACTCCCCACAGGCCCCTGAATGTTTGGCAGGTGCATGTCAGTAGTCTCAGCTGATTCCCAGCTGAAAGGATTTCATCCATTTCAGATATGTAAACAGTTGGCTGCTTGTTGACACAACAAGAGAATCATAGACTGTACAAAATATCTAATGCTGTCTGGGCACTTCCTTCAAAACCACAAAACTACCAAATGACAGAATTCTGTCACTCATATTCATCATATTCAAACTTCTTTAGGTGACCTATCCTCCATCCTTCATGGTGCTACAGATGTTAAGCATGTTGGCTGATTCCATACCACTAGTTCCACATGTCATGTGTTGCACGAGAGCATTTCAATGGACATTCAGTGTAGAGCAGTTTCAGTCCCTATAACCTTTAACCTTTCACATAAGTCTCAAATCACTTTGGAGATGTTATCAGCTCTAGTGGATACAGTAACTCTCAGTCCCAGCAGGATGACCCTTTAGTTTATCCCTCCCATCATCTACAGTTGTCATGGACACCACCTGTCTAGGAACATCTTGAGGGGAGAACAGTCCAAGGGACATGGTTATACCAAGAGACTCGTATTTACATGAATGTTTTGGAGATGAAGTTGGTTTTGCTACCATTCCAGGCTCAACAGGATTTCCTTTTCCAGGGTGTGATCTTGAGCCACGCAGACAGCTTCTGGGTGGCATGGTACATGAGCAATCAAGGAAGAACCAGATCATGCATCCTTGCTGAAAGGCAATGAAAGTATGGCAGTGGGTGAAATTGCAGCACTTTGACAGTAACACCTATTCTAGGTTAGACCAGCCTGCTAGTGGATAGCCTCAGTCATTGCATTTTGATGCTTCATGCGCAGTCCCTTTGTGTGACAGCAGCACAGATGATTTTTCACTGCTCGGGCCAGTGTTGTGATTTGCCCATCCAACCAATACCAAATGTAGCAGCTGCCTTGAACTCAACCATTCACAGGGACAGGGACATACACCTAGGGATGATATGGTCTGTTTTGGCCACATGATTATCATTAATGCCTTCCATTCTGTTTCTCTCATGATAATATTCCTGCAGAAAGTATCACTGTGAAACTTTGCAAGGCATCAGTTATTCTCATCACTCCCTTTTGGCCAAAGCAAATTTGGATCCACGTGTTCTGGCCTCACATCCAAAAACAGGTCTGCTTGCGTGGTCCCCTAGCATATCTCTTGTCTGACTCCTCCAGCAAACCTCATCCAGCCATATCCTCATGAAACTAATCATATGGTTTCTTCAATTCCAATAATTCATCCTTTTCTGCTAAAGTTACTCAGATTCTCTTGAGTTTCATAAAAATATACAACTGGAAACATTTAGAAAAATAAATGGAAGAGGTTTTCACTGTAGACAGTGCATCAAGGACAAGCCCCTTATTGGCCCTTATTTCTCCATTCCATTAGTTTCTAGCAACTCTGATAATTAATCTAGTTACTCCCAGTGAAGTTTCATCTGAGCCATATGTAATATTCTCCTGGACTTCAATTCGACGTCATTAGCCTTCCAAAAGGTTTGCAGAGTTTTTCTAAAAGTGACCTTTTTTCTTAGACCTCCTGTGAAGGATCCCTCTACACAGTGGGATTTGAATTTGGTTTTACAGGCCATTACTGTGGCTTCCAGTGAGCCTGCAGTTTAAGTTATCTGTCATGGAAACTTTATTCCTTGTTGCAGTTACTTTGGTAAGAAGAATATCAAAGCTACTCTCCCCTCCCCCCATAACACCCCATACCTAATTTTCCATAAAAATCAGAGTCCGTCTCGGACCCTACCCTTTTATTAAATTAAGGTTATTTCTGAATCTGCCTTGATCCCAAATATTCACCTTCCGGCCTTTATTAATCATACCAGCAAGGGCAAATTTCAGCTCTACACACTGAATGTTTTTACTGGTTTACAATCAGAATCATAATGATAGCATGACAGAATCCACAGTTTTGATGCACACAATGTTGAATGTGAGATGTAACGAATGTACCAAATTTTACTATTTTTTTATTTTTTTTAGTTTGCCATATTCATCTCCCAGTGTAGGATAAGTCATGCATGTAGATATTCAGAAAGGCAAACATAGTGCTGCTTATCGTCACACATCAAGATACACTGCTCACAAAAACTGATAGGCATGAGAACATGTTGCAAGACTTCACTTTCCCCACACTGAGATCCTGGATTCCAAGGTAAACAACATTTTGTGTGTGTATGATACGACAACCTTGACATTTTTTCTCCACAGCCAAAGACATACAGTGCACAAATTTTCCTTTGCAATTTGACAATGTCAATGACGTCCAAATGCTTTTGACTTGATGTCCAGGTAATGACCAGAAAGCATATGTGGATGTTAGTAATGACTGAATCAGTTCCAGGACTTAGAATTTTAAGCAGATCACTGATGCTAAATTTCTTCTACCAAGTCTCTGGATGTGAATTTGTCAGATCTGCATATCAGTTTAGAAAAACTTCCTCCTTGTCTATTAGACATTAACACTTGGATAAGGAAAGCATCCCAAATAGACTCTGGCACTTGTCATTTGCATGGTTTTGTTCCATTTGCATTACTTTCAAAATACCTGCCATAAGGAGCATTATACTCTCCTTTAAACTGTACAGTTGTTGCCAGTCTTGTTTAATAGTTTCAGTACTGGAGTACTCTTCCAAAAATTGATGCTAAACAGAAAAGGCAAATTTCACCGTAACTACCTGTTAGTCCTAATGATCTGTTTTCAGGGGAGACCCGAGGTGATATTTTTGTTTAGGAAAATTTGGCCAGGGGACTGGAGAATAAAAGAGCATGTTTTTGAAATATAAGAGAGTGGTGAAATTCTGGAAAATTTTGTGTAAAGAATTTTTTTGAGAATATTAATGACATAAACAATATAGATGTGATTATGATTATAAGAACAAAGAATGTGCGAGTAGGGTAGAATTTATGTGGTACATAGGTTATTTGGAATTAAACATTGATTTTTTTTTTTAATAGGAAATGGGTTTTTGCTAGTGTGCCATAAGATTTTTTGTGGAAGAAAAGGCGGGAAAAATAATGTGAATGTTGGAAGTAAAATTGTTCAGTAGTTAAAAAGTGTGAGTGTGTGTTTGTAAATATGTAAGTAAAGGTTTTCATGTTGTGTTAAATAAAGGCCCCCCTACTCTTTCGAATAGGGATTGTAGGAGCTTCTATATATGCTGTTTAACATCTCATCATAAGGACAGCACACACAGGAATGCAGTAAGCACCCCATTATGCTGCTCTGCAGTGTCGGCAATGCATCTACTTGGTGTGGGAATAGAACCCACAGTAACAAAGCTGAGCTTGCAACCCAGTGCACCACTTATGATGCTTTCATGTCTTGTGGCATAGCATTTCATATGAGGTAGTATATAGTTAGACCTGTGCACAAGCCATCTGCAAAATCAGGCATTTCATACGCAGTATCCTATAATGTAGGTATTATGATGTTGGGCTGTATGATGTCAAAGATGAGCAGTTGTTTTATGACTAAAGAAAAGGCAGTATTGATCACAAAATGTGCTGCCAATCACTGTTACTGCTGTTGTTGCCAGACGAAATGGAACCAGCATCCTTTCATCATGCTGTTAGGAAAATGAGTTGTAATGGCATTTGTGAAGTTAGGTGTAGGCTGCACCGTAGCTAGCTAGAATTTTGTAGGTAATTCTGTCATTTGTAAATATTAATGTAAGCCACAGGCTTGTTCTCTTAAATGTGAAAAGACTGTATTGGATGTCGAACTGGAAAAAATATAACAGTGCACTCTGTAAGAAAGCTGGTAAGTCAAGCATTTCATGACTATCTTTGATCTCGGGGCTCGGAGCCGAGATGTCTGGATGAAGGAATTCTGGCTATAGTTTTGAAACCAGAGTTAATTGCTAGAATTTGCATGTATAATTTATTTTATTGCTCTGGCTTCCTGACCATCTGCAAGATCAAAAGGGCCATTAACCTCTGAGATGTTCGTGTTACACTGCTGCAGTCATCACACTTGGGATATCCTGCCGTCAGGCAGTCCCACAGTCGGCCAGAGTTCCAAAGTCTTGGTCTGGCATCAGTTGCTGTTGCCTCCTCCCTGACGTCAGTGCGATAGGGGTATAAAAGATGCAGCCAACACCATTTTCTTCAGTCTTTCTTGCCGTGCAGTGCCCGAAGCAGAAGCAGTTCGCAAGTGCCGGTCGGCCGACTCCTGAGATTTTCATTCCGAATCCAGAACCAAAGTCTTCTGAAAAAGCTAAGTACCCCGTTGGGGAAACTTTTTCTTGCCTCGTAAAACTTTTTCTTGCCTCGCACCGATGTCAGTAAAAGTTAATAACTGTATTTCTTGTGGGAAGCAAATACCTCATAAGGATTTCCACTCCTGTTAAATCCAAAAAAGTGCCAAGGTCCGCTGTAAGGTGATCCAAACAATTTTATTGTCACAAAATTAAAAAAGCCACGCTACTTTGTAGTCCCGATAACGGCAATGCCAACAACAGAATAAACGCTCTTACATACACATTAAGGAAACTGCGTTTTCGTCATAAAGACTTCATCAGACAAAGTAAAAAACTTTAACACACATTTAAATACCTAATTGAACTAATTAAAAACTCTTTCATTGGCCATATTTCCTACCATACCTATTCAAACACACCAATCCAAACTTCTGTTTCATTTAATTCATTAATAATGATGTCTGTGTCATAAAAGTGCTCCGTGCTTTTGTTAAAAACACCTGTTATAAAAATTTAAAAACTGACATTCAACTTTAAAAACTGATCCATAGTTTATATGTAATATAAGTTAATAAATAAATAATTAGTTGAATAAATAATGATTAAAAAACCATTTTACCACTGGATAAATAACAATTTGGTGATGAAAGGACTAGAGATACCATCCTGTACTAATGCCCTCTAGTGTCCACAGTCAGAACTACTCTATAATTTATTAGCCCTTATTTTTAATAGGGGTGTAATAGTTAAGAATTCATTCATTCCTGGGCTAGTGTTGGAATCCAAGTAAACCTGCCACCATAATTCCTTATTTTCAAGGATTTCTTCCCAAAGTCCTCCCCTATTGTCAGGCTTAACTTGGTCCAACACAAAAAATTCATATCTAGCTCCAGGACATACATTACAATGTTTGTATAATGCATTAGTATTTTTAGCTTTGGAAATGTCATAATAATGTTCATAAATTCTGCGTTTCAAACATCTTTCAGTCTTTCCAACATAGAAAGACTGACAAATTTGACATATAGCTATATAAACAACCCCCCTACTTTCACAATTATAGTGAGCCCTACTTTTGATTCTTCTCTTCCTACTATCAATATATATTTCCGCCTTGTGAATTATATATGGGCATTGATGGCATCTTCCACATTTATATGTCCCATACCTCCTATTGTTACCATCCCTCACCCTCTTATTTCCTCTTTCTAAGATTGTTCCTACGTTAGGTGGGTTTTTGAATACTATCTTGGGTTCCATTCTGGTTATCTCTTCTATATCCGTTAGAGTACTAAACTTTTTCCATTCTTTTTTGAAAATATCCCTTAGTTTTGTATTGGAACTATTATATTCCAAAACCAAACTTCTCCTGTAACTTACTTGATTGTTCTCCTTCCTATTGATTTCTACAGAGTGTCCCAACCCCATTTTAGACTCTTTGCCCTTACCCAATATCGGTTCAAATCTACCCAGTCTTCCATCTTCTACTTCTCTTCTTAACTTGTTAATAAAATCCTCTGGATAACCACGTTCCCTGAACATGTTATGTAATAATTTACATTCATCCTGGAAGTCTGAGTCATTGGATGTCATTCGGGAACCTCTTACAAATTGTCCTTTGACAATGTTCTTCTTACTGTGAAATGGGTGGGCACTATTATAATGTAAGTAAGAGTTAACATAGGTTTCCTTTCTATACACCTTACTCTCAAATTTGCCTAGCCTTTTGTATATTTCTATATCAAGATATTTCAAGGATTCTGTACTGATAGTATAAGTAAACCTCAAGTAATTAGTAGTGTGATTGATGTATTCCATGAATTCCAGAAAACTTGCCTCACTCCCAGTCCAAAAAATGACAATATCGTCTACAAACCTATGGTACAATGTCCATAGTTCCTTAAACTTACAATTAATGATAAACTGCTCTTCCCATTTGGAAAGTACGATATTCGCAAATGTGGGGGCACAAGCGGCCCCCATTGACACCCCTGTCTTCTGTTTATAATATTCACAATCAAACGTAATAAAATTATATTTTAACACTGTGTCCATAAATATCACACTTGCTACTTTATCATTGAGACTCAAGAGGTCATCTTCAAATACAGCTTCTTCAAATAGACTCATACCTTCTGCATGTGGTATGCTCCCAAACAGGTCAATAACATCTATAGTTATAAATCTGATGTCTTCTCTAAAAATATCCTGTTTGAGTGCCCCCAAAAAGTCCCAAGAATCTTTGAGAATTAACTTATTATTAATCCAAATATGTTTGGTCTTAACATCTATAAACTTGGCTAGAGGGACAGTTTTGAACCCCTCAGCTGAAACTATTGGTCTGAGGGGTGGGTTTACCATATCCTTGTGAATTTTCGGTATACCGAATATGGTAGCCACTCTCGGTTTCTTGACTTCTAAATATTTGAAAATTTTTTCATCAATTGTTTTTTCAGTCAACAAATCCTGCAGAATGGAATCTATCCTATGATATGCTACGTTAATTTCGTTTAGTGAAACCTCTGTATACTTCATTTCATCCCTTAAGATAGTATTCATTTTACTTTAATACAAAATTTTGTCCATAATGACAATTCCCCCACCCTTATCTGGTTTCATAACCCTCAGGGATGCATTACTACTCAATTCCATTAATATTTCATTCTCTTCCTTACTTAAGTTGTAGTGCACCCAACATCCCATTGTATTTGGTCCTTACAAAATCAACCATAATATTTTCAAAGTTTTTTATCTGAGGGTATAAAGGAGGGTTGTATATGGACTTTCTCCTCAATATATTCTCACCCCCTCTTTCTCTGTTGAAACCCATCTTAGAGGCCATTACTTCCAAATTAATCTTCCTAGTAAATAACTTAACATCTAATATTGTGCGGGTAAAATCCCCCTTACTGTTAGGTATATACTTTAATCCTTTACTTAATAGTGAAAAATGGTTTGAATTTAATTTCAATGCACTAAAATTATAAATAGTAAAGTTGTCATAGGTGTGTTTGACAGTATTATTCTCTGTGTCGTCAGGACCAATATGGTAGTCTACAGGGCACAGGGTATCTACTAAAATCTCCCCTGCCGTCTCCCCCCCCCCCCATCTCTGAAAATTTTCTCCATGATGGTTATTACCTTCCTGAATATATCCCCTATTCTCCAGGGGGGGAAAATCAATATCATAATATGCTGTGTTCCTTCCAATTTCCTCACTTGGCCCTTGTTTATTAGTACATTGTGCATTTTTTCTGTAATTATTCCTCATCCCCTTACGTGTGTTATAATTCGTCTGATTATTAGGTTTCGGGTAACTAATATGATTTTCATATTCCATAACATCCCTTTGCAACTTTCCCAATTTTCTCTGTATCACTTCCTCACACTTTGTATCAATGTTCCTTCTCATGGAGAAATATCTATCATTTTCCTCCTTAATATTGTGAATTAAATCAGTAGTGATACATGCATCCAAAGTTGCTATAGCCGTCCCCAATTCCATTTGTTTGCTTTTATTTTCTTCAATAATTAATTTAATAACTTCTAACCCACAGTTATTGAAAACCTTAAGCAAACATTCATGAAAATGGGACCCAATATGAACATTATTCGGAAACTTATATACCCTTAAACCCTTGGGGACTATTCCCCTCTCTAAACATTCATGTAAATATGCATTTTCAATACTTAATGTCCTATGTTTCATTAACATTTTATCCAGTCTATCAATTTTCATTGCATATGTTTCATTGTCGTCATTACTAACACTGTTTTTATTAACATGAAAATGAATGTCCCGTTTAAGCCATTCCACTGTAGGTTTTTTTATGTAAGAGGCTTGTGAATGAGCAGTACCTTGCAAACTTGACATCGGGTTTGCGTTTCTCTTAGGGATAGCGCCCTTATCCCTTCCGTTAGCATTACTTATGTCCTCATTGTTAGAAGTATCTTGCAAAATCCCAGGGGTATTATTAGGGTTGAAATGAGTCCCTTCAAGAAGAACGCCGGCTCCGCATTCGTCGCCAATAAGCTCTCTCTTCCGCTTCCCCCTGTGACCATCTTGCTCCTCGGCTTCTTCAGCCATGTCCATGGTACGTTTACTGCCAACAATAAGGTGAGTGCATAGAGGTGTTAACAGGTCGATCAACTCTGTTAACTGGCCAATGAGTCTTCGTGTTTGGCCTGCTTCCTCTTGCCCTGTAACGCTCATCCTTCCGGGTCACGAAACAAGCGGTCCCTCCTCACTCGACCACGAACCAAAAAACAGATGTAGGCACTCAAAACAACCTAATAAATCCAAAAAAGTGCCAAGGTCCGCTGTAAGGTGATCCAAACAATTTTATTGTCACAAAATTAAAAAAGCCACGCTACTTTGTAGTCCCGATAACGGCAATGCCAACAACAGAATAAACACACCTATGACAACTTTACTATTTATAATTTTAGTGCATTGAAATTAAATTCAAACCATTTTTCACTATTAAGTAAAGGATTAAAGTATATACCTAACAGTAAGGGGGATTTTACCCGCACAATATTAGATGTTAAGTTATTTACTAGGAAGATTAATTTGGAAGTAATGGCCTCTAAGAGGTTTCAACAGAGAAAGAGGGGGTGAGAATATATTGAGGAGAAAGTCCATATACAACCCTCCTTTATACCCTCAGATAAAAAACTTTGAAAATATTATGGTTGATTTTGTAAGGACCAAATACAATGGATGTTGGGTGCACTACAACTTAAGTAAGGAAGAGAATGAAATATTAATGGAATTGAGTAGTAATGCATCCCTGAGGGTTATGAAACCAGATAAGGGTGGGGGAATTGTCATTATGGACAAAATTTTGTATGAAAGTAAAATGAATACTATCTTAAGGGATGAAATGAAGTATACAGAGGTTTCACTAAACGAAATTAACGTAGCATATCATAGGATAGATTCCATTCTGCAGGATTTGTTGACTGAAAAAACAATTGATGAAAAAATTTTCAAATATTTAGAAGTCAAGAAACCGAGGGTGGCTACCATATTCGGTATACCGAAAATTCACAAGGATATGGTAAACCCACCCCTCAGACCAATAGTTTCAGCTGAGGGGTCCAAAACTGTCCCCCTAGCCAAGTTTATAGATGTTAAGACCAAACATATTTGGATTAATAATAAGTTAATTCTCAAAGATTCTTGGGACTTTTTGGGGGCACTCAAACAGGATATTTTTAGAGAAGACATCAGATTTATAACTATAGATGTTATTGACCTGTTTGGGAGCATACCACATGCAGAAGGTATGAGTCTATTTGAAGAAGCTGTATTTGAAGATGACCTCTTGAGTCTCAATGATAAAGTAGCAAGTGTGATATTTATGGACACAGTGTTAAAATATAATTTTATTACGTTTGATTGTGAATATTATAAACAGAAGACAGGGGTGTCAATGGGGGCCGCTTATGCCCCCACATTTGCGAATATCGTACTTTCCAAATGGGAAGAGCAGTTTATCATTAATTGTAAGTTTAAGGAACTATGGACATTGTACCATAGGTTTTTAGACGATATTGTCATTTTTTGGACTGGGAGTGAGGCAAGTTTTCTGGAATTCATGGAATACATCAATCACACTACTAATTACTTGAGGTTTACTTATACTATCAGTACAGAATCCTTGAAATATCTTGATATAGAAATATACAAAAGGCTAGGCAAATTTGAGAGTAAGGTGTATAGAAAGGAAACCTATGTTAACTCTTACTTACATTATAATAGTGCCCACCCATTTCACAGTAAGAAGAACATTGTCAAAGGACAATTTGTAAGAGGTTCCCGAATGACATCCAATGACTCAGACTTCCAGGATGAATGTAAATTATTACATAACATGTTCAGGGAACGTGGTTATCCAGAGGATTTTATTAACAAGTTAAGAAGAGAAGTAGAAGATGGAAGACTGGGTGGATTTGAACCGATATTGGGTAAGGGCAAAGAGTCTAAAATAGGGTTGGGACACTCTGTAGAAATCAATAGGAAGGAGAACAATCAAGTAAGTTACAGGAGAAGTTTGGTTTTGGAATATAATAGTTCCAATACAAAACTAAGGGATATTTTCAAAAAAGAATGGAAAAAGTTTAGTACTCTAACGGATATAGAAGAGATAACCAGAATGGAACCCAAGATAGTATTCAAAAACCCACCTAACGTAGGAACAATCTTAGAAAGAGGAAATAAGAGGGTGAGGGATGGTAACAATAGGAGGTATGGGACATATAAATGTGGAAGATGCCATCAATGCCCATATATAATTCACAAGGCGGAAATATATATTGATAGTAGGAAGAGAAGAATCAAAAGTAGGGCTCACTATAATTGTGAAAGTAGGGGGGTTGTTTATATAGCTATATGTCAAATTTGTCAGTCTTTCTATGTTGGAAAGACTGAAAGATGTTTGAAACGCAGAATTTATGAACATTATTATGACATTTCCAAAGCTAAAAATACTAATGCATTATACAAACATTGTAATGTATGTCCTGGAGCTAGATATGAATTTTTTGTGTTGGACCAAGTTAAGCCTGACAATAGGGGAGGACTTTGGGAAGAAATCCTTGAAAATAAGGAATTATGGTGGCAGGTTTACTTGGATTCCAACACTAGCCCAGGAATGAATGAATTCTTAACTATTACACCCCTATTAAAAATAAGGGCTAATAAATTAGAGTAGTTCTGACTGTGGACACTAGAGGGCATTAGTACAGGATGGTATCTCTAGTCCTTTCATCACCAAATTAATTGTTATTTATCCAGTGGTAAAATGGTTTTTTAATCATTATTTATTCAACTAATTATTTATTTATTAACTTATATTACATATAAACTATGGATCAGTTTTTAAAGTTGAATGTCAGTTTTTAAATTTTTATAACAGGTGTTTTTAACAAAAGCACGGAGCACTTTTATGACACAGACATCATTATTAATGAATTAAATGAAACAGAAGTTTGGATTGGTGTGTTTGAAATGGGATGGTAGGAAATATGGCCAATGAAAGAGTTTTTCAATTAGTTTAATCATGTATTTAAACGTGTGTTAATGTTTTTTACTTTGTCTGATGAAGTCTTATGACGAAAACGCAGTTTTCTTAATGTGTATGTAAGAGCGTTTATTCTGTTGTTGGTATAGCTGTTATCGGGATCATATAGTAGCGTGGCTTTTTTAATTCTGTGGAAATAAAATCTTTTGGATCACCTTACAGCGGACCTTGGCATTTTCTTTGGATTTATTTCCACTCCTGTTGTATTCCATGCCTAGGCCCTGACCATGACGTCACTGGTTGTCGGTTTTGTGCTAGGTTTAACAAGCGCACTATTAAATGTCGGTTTGATTTTGCCCGACATTATTTTGGTAGAAAATTCATTTATACCATGCCATCGGAAATTCCGATGACCGCAATGCATAAAAAATGCAAGGACAGGCATCCGAGGCCCAAAACGGACGACGAGGCCTCTTCTAGGCTGGTCGCCAGTTCTCCGGTTTTCAGCAAGTCGCCTACGCAGCCCCTGAGAACTGCTTCCACAGAACCAGACTGCCTTCGGCTCCCATGTGGAGCTGGCTGGGCCTTCGGACGCACTAGGCCTTCAGTTTATCGATCCTAAACCTACAGAGGAAACTGAAGTAGCTGAGCATTCCACAGCTACAGAGGGTGTTTTCAGACCTACCCATTTAAATATTAAACCCTCTGTTAACTTTAAGACCCCCTTAAAAGCAAAGAAACAGACACAACTTTCTCCAGGACAGGCTTCCATGCCTAAGAAACAGATGCTAAAAATGGCAGAGGACCTGATCACTCTGATCAGGGGGTCCCATCCCCCTCCTGATAAAAGGCCCAGACAGGATGCAGACTATGAATCTTCTGATCAGGTGTCCCTCTCCTCTGACTCTACCTCGGACTTAGGATATTCTTTACCACCTTATGAGGATTCTGATGCTGAGGAATCAATTCCATCAGCCTCTCCGCCTGAGGATTACTCCTTTGGGGAGACCCTACATACCATGAGAGAGCATTTTCATTGGGAAGGCCAGGATTATTCAGAATCCAAGAAAAGACTCAGAGGCTTCCTTTTATTGCCCTAACACAGACCCCTTGCTATTCCACCAGTTTTAGACATTGTGGGTGATGTGTACACTGAATCCAGTTTGAACCCTGACTCCTTACCCGTTTAGACAGATGGGGAAAGAAGGTATATACGTCTGCAACTTTAGCAATGAGAGCCTTGAATTGCCAGTTTCACATGCTAAAATAATAGCAATTTTTGATGTCTCAGTTGAAACAAAAGATGCTACCAGAATCAGATCCTCCTAACTTAAAGGAAATGCAGGATTTATTGCATGCAGCTGAACAAGTGGGAAAACATACTTTGCAATGTGGGTTTGATTCCTTAGAGGCCTCCTGTAGAGCAGCAGTTGCAGGCTCTGTCATTAGAAGGCATGCTTGGTTAAAAGAACGTACGTTACCAGATCATGTTAAGGTCAAATTACTGGATGCACCTTTGCAGCGGGATGTGCTGTTTGGAGTTAAGGCAGAGGAGGTATTAAAGAAGATGGAGGATAAGGCAAAATCTATGCAAACGGTGAAAGGTTTCTGACAGGTTCAGCCTCCTCGTTTTAGCAGAAATTGGCCTACAAAGAATTGGTCCTTTCCAGTCACAGATAGACCTCAAAGGGGCAGATACAGATGTCCAAGAGGTCAGACACAAGGCTCTTACAGGCCTCGACAATGGGGCACACCAGGCCAGAAAGAAGGGGAAGACAGGCCTCAACCTTATAAAAAACAGCCTCAATGACTTTCCACTACAGCTGCCAAACAGCTCTTTCTTGGCAGCCCCCTTAGGAGGAAAACTGGCACTTTTCTATCACAACTGGCAATGAATCACCAAGGACAAGTGCGTTCTCAACTTCGTATCTCAAGGTTACAGGTTCCATTTCCACACCTTGCCAAGGTTAAAAGGAATGCCAAATCTGCCACCATATCAAGGGGCAGAGGCACAAAAACAAAAGGTACCACCACAAGAACAAGGACAAGGATTTTACTCGAGACTCTTTCTGGTTCCCAGCAAGGACAAAGCCTGGAGACCCATTCTGGACCTTTCCACACTAAACACTTATCTGGATGTTCCGAAATTCAAGATGTTGGCACTACAGCAGCTTCTTCCCATGCTCGGCAAGAAAGCTTGGCTCGTGACTTTGGACCTCAAAGAGGCATACCTGCATGTCCCTGTCAAGACAAAACTGCAGAAGATACCTCAGATTTCTAGCAGGTTCAGTGCACTATCAATTCTCTGCACTGCCCTTTGGCTTATCTACTGCACCCAGGGTCTTCACAAAGTGCCTGGCACCAGTAATTGCATTTTGCAGGCAAAAAGGAATTCAAATTTATCCATACCTGGATGACTGCCTGATTCAAGCAGAAAGCAAGGACATTCTACTAAAGCATCTGGCGTACGTAAAACAGTTATTAAGTTGCCTGGGGTACACAGTAAATGAAAATAAATCAAAACTAGTGCCCTCACAACAGATAATATTCCTGGGTGCCAGCTTGAACACAGTGGCCCAGATGGCTTATCTCACGCCAGACAAGCAAAAACAACTGACTCAATATTTTCAATTAATGGCAACAAAGACCCAACTCCCTGCAAGAAAAATTCTGCAGGCCTTGGCCTACATGGCATCTTGCATACTACGAATTCCATATGCCAGACTGCATATGAGGAAACTACAATGGTACCTAAAGAGCGTATGGTCTCAACACTGTCAAAGTTTGGAAACAGTTATACCACTAATTCCTTGCCTACAACAGGAGTTTCGATGGTGGGACAAGCTTGTCATCTCAACAAGGGACAGCCTTTCACTCAACCCACAGCCAGGCAGACACTGACAACAGATGCATTGTATTACGCCTGGGGAGCACACATGGCAGGAAAATGTATCCAGGGTGAGTGGCCCACAGAGTAAAGACATCTCCACATAAATCAAAAAGAGATGCTAGCTGTACAAAATGCTATTATAGCTTTCAAGGACCTACTGCATCCAGGACAATTATTACTAAAAACAGACAACACCAGTTATGTGGTACATAAACAAGCAAGGGGGCATGCACTCCTACCCCCTCTGCAGACAAGCCATGACCTTGTGGAATACAGCTCTAAACTACCAAGTTCACCTGCAAGCACAATTCCTGCCAGGAGAGAAAAACACACTGGCAGACGACCTAAGCAGAAACATTGTGGACCCACACGAATGGGAACTGAACCCACAAATATTCAGAATGATAACACAAAAATGGTGGAACCCGGACGTAGATCTGTTTGCTTTCCCAAACAACTGCCAATTACAGAAATTCTGCACAAGGAGCTACCATCCACAAGCATGGAAAGTGGATGCCCTCTCATTCAGCTGGAAAGAACTACAAGTATACGCCTCCCCTCCTTTACCTCGCCTTCCAAAGGTACTCATAAAAGCCAGGCAGGAAGAGCCAAAAATGATCCTGATTGCACCAGACTGGCCACACCAGCACTGGTACCCAATCTTAAAGAACTTAGCACAAGAACCACCCTGGATTTTGCCTCAAATCCCACAGCTGCTGACACAGCACAGCAATCAGATACTTCACAGCCAGCTAAAGACCTTAAATATAGCTGCATAGAACATTCCGTAGCCAAGCAAACAATGCCTCTCTCCAAAGCTGTTATGGATGTCATTCTGGAGGCCAGAAGGCCTAGCACCAGGAAAGCATGCTCGGATAAATGGAAAAGATTCTGTGCCTGGAACCAAGCGCACAACCTTCACCCTCTTGTCCCAAACATTCCTCAGATACTGCAATACTTAACTGAGATGCTGGACAAGGGCCTCTCTTTTTCCTCCATCAAGATCCACGCCTCAGCTATCTCTGCTCATTACAACACGGATCCACCAATGTTTTCCAATCCTTTGTTCAAAGAATACCTCAGAGGGGCTAAAAACATAAGACCGCCCCTTAGAGCACCCACACCAACTTGGGACCTCAACTTTGTTTTGGAAAAATTAACTTTGCCTCCTTTTGAGCCAGCTAACACAGCAGAATTAAAATACATCTCTTGGAAAACTGCTCTTCTACTGGCAATAACATCAGCACGAAGAGTTTCAGAATTACAGGCACTAATGGCAGTGGAACCTTTCCTCATCTTCCACCAGGACAGGGTGTCTTTACGAACTAACCCTACATTTATGCCAAAGGTGGTATCAAGTGTGGCTCTAAACCAAACTATTCACTTGCCAACTTTCTATCCAAAACCACAGAATAAAGGGGAGAGACCTCTACATTCTTTGGACATTCACATACAGTTAGGATTCTACTTGGACAAAACCAAAGCTTTCAGAAAAACTGAACAATTATTGGTAGCATATGCTGCAGGAGTACAGGGAAAAGCCATTTCAAAGCAGACTATTTCAAAATGGATAGGGCATTTGTATACGTTTCTGCTATACCCACCATGGGAAACCTGTACCTAGCAGCATTAGCTCTCACTCCACCAGGGCAACAGCCACTTCAACTGCCTACCTCAGAGGAGTACCTACCAAGGATAGTTTGGAAGCAGCCACATGGAGTTCTGTGCATACCTTCACCAAACATTACCATTTGCCTTTATACTCCAAATCCAGAGCTGGCTTCGCCACTGCTGTACTGCATGGCCTTATAGCCACACCTAATGCCTTATAGATCCAGCCTCCGTACCTCAGCTTTGGGACTCTACCCAAGTGTGATGACTGCAGCAGTGTAACATGATGAACATAGTACAGTTTTGTACCTACCATAAATGTAGATGTTCGAGTGTAAACACTGCTGCAGTCCAGGTTACCCTCCCTCCATCCCCTCTTAATTTCTGGTACTTACCTAGGGCATCTACCTATGGGGAGTATTTGCTGGTAACTAAAAATGGTTGTTTGCTTTGCTTTTGTATTTTTTACTAGCAATTTGAATTGCCTACCTATTTGGGGGCACCTGACATCTGGGGCAAGAAAAACTGAAGAAAATGGCGTCGGCTGCATCTTTTATACCACTGTCACACTGACGTCAAGGAGGAGGCGACAGCAACCGAAGCCGGACCAAGACTTTGGAACTTTGGCCGACTGCGGGACTGCCTGACTGCAGGATAACCCAAGTGTGATGACTGCAGCAGTGTTTACACTCAAACATCTACATTTATGGTAGGTACAAAACTGTACTTTTCTTTTAGCCTGGGATCCAGAAAGAAATGATGTAATCTGAAATAAATCAGTGCGACTGTGTTATCAATTTAAAGACAGAAAGAATGAGAGCAATTAGAATTTGTCTTGAGAGCATCCAACTTGCCAGCACTCTGCCTGTGTTCTAGATGTAAGTTTATTTTAGAACTGTGTTTTCTCTTAGATATAGCTAGGAACTATTTATTTATTATTTATTTATTTTACATTTGTTAACCGGGAAATGCCGACTGGACCAGGTCCATTTTCAGAGGAGGCCCGGGGAGAAAAGCTCCAACATCAAGTTATACAAATACAGTACATCCAGCATAATACACAAAACAGGTTACAATCATGTATGCTGAGCATAGTAATATAACAAGAAATTAATAAAAACACTCCAGGTAAAAGAAGATATAGAACATGGGTAAAAAGACAATGTCAGTCATACATTGGTAAGAAAAGAAAATATATCAAGTAAGATTCTACAGTTAAAAGTACCCTTTCAGATGACCAAGCCTACAGGGGATCAGAGCCCCAGCATGTGATCAGAGAGGAATTTGGGGATTTAATAGTAGTATGGGTAGGGTTATGTGACAGTTTTTTTCTGTATTGATGTCAGAATGTTTCTACTGTATTATTTTAAGTATTTCTCTGTGATCTTTGAACTCTTGACTAGCACTGTGTAGTAAGAAGTATTGTCGTGTTATTATTTATTATTAAATGTTTTTAAACCTTTCTACTGCGGCTGTTTTATGTAGAGTTAATTTAAGCTCTAGAGTACATTGGGTGTATATAGTGATACTGGCCAAGCCACTCCAATAAGCCTCGACTGTTCAGTTGCACTTAACATTTGGATAACAGTATTGCACAGTAATAATTGGACACCCTTTGTTAAGGGCCTTTTTAGTAGCTGATAAATATTAGTGGGTGATGACAAGTGGTACTACTATGTAGTCTGGGTAAAAGGGGCACAGCTGGAGAACCTGTGCCAGCCTTCCCCAGGAGTGTCTGTGTGGTTGTACATAACTCTTATCTCAGTGTGTGTGTGTGTGTCAGCTACTTGGGCAGGGACACGAAACACTGGTTGGACAGAGAAGGTGCTGGAGGCTTTAACTTACCCAGTAGGCTGTGATCTGGACCCTATAGCTGTGCCAGTGGGGAGTCTTATTGGGGACTTGGAGAGTAAGGGAGAAACCAGCCCCAGACTGACTGTGATCTCTCTGTGCTCTTAAGGGAAATTGTACTTTACTGTGTGTGTATTTATTATCCTTTTCCCTATATGGACGACCCTCATTGGTGTTACTGGTGAGGATTGAGGCTCTTTGATTGCTGGGCCAGTGCACAGGTGTCACAGCATTTATGGTCCCTTTTTTGATATTTATAAGGATTATAAGAAAACATGGAACTGTTGGTGTGTTAACCTCACAATAACTTTATAGAAGACTAACAGTATATAAAGCCTTCCACCAATCACAGTGCAAATTGATTAATTACTATTAAAATATGTAATTAGTTAAAATTCACTACTTCTCTAAAATTCAATTTATAAAATCCATAAATCAAATAGAACCTGTAATACTATCAAATGTAAATTTTTTTTTTTTTTTTTTAATTGTTCTAGATATTTAGAGCTTGACAGCTTTCATTTTTAACACACTGGAAGTGGAAATACTTTCATTAAGCCCAGGGGCAACTGAGGCATTAAGCCTCAGTTGCCAAACTAATTCTTCAATTACAAAAAGTTTTCAACGTCTCCACCTTTATCAGACATTGCCACTTTATCATTAAAGAAAAATAAACATTTTTTGCAGCCATCACATTGTAAACAATGTCTGTTAAGAGCGTCAGTTAATTTATTTTTTAATGTCGTAAACATGCTCTCTTATCACATCCTCCGACTTGCTGTTAGTTTTACCCGCGTAAAATGCACTACATGTTGAAAAAGTGGCTAAATAAATCTGGAACCGTTACAATTACATCTGCTTGGGCATACAAGAGTCCTGTCATATCCCTCAACCACAGCATTGGGTCCTTCATGAATAAATCTACAGTGTCTAAAGCATCCACGTTTAGTCATACGATTTAGTGTTTAAACTATATATGTGTCAGTCTCACCTTTATTCTCACTGATAGGTCAGATCCGATGTGTCAGATCTGTCTTGGCCTTTCCAGTAGCTTGAAGTCTTAAGCAAAGCTCGTGGGCCTCCTCCCTACCCACATTGCAGTTCCCCAACTTCCTCATATCTCGTTTGTCGCACTGGAAGAAGGTTCTTCAAGCAACCTCAGGGCAAAGTTTATACATATCTTTTCTCTTTTTTGCTAATTAGTCAGTAATTCCAATTTTTACTTGTTAGTTTCTTCCCTTTACTCCTTTCAGTGCCCACTCTTAGTTTGAGGAGCGTTAATCCACACCCTTTTTAGAGGGTGTCCCAACTTCCTCCCACCTATCTAGTCTGGGATTTTATAGTAGTGGAGTTTAAATTCTTTCCTTACTGTTTAACGTTCGTTTTGCTTAGAGCGGTTAACCTAACTGATGTTCTTCATGTTTCACTGTTGCAGTCATCACATTTGGGTTATCTGCTTGCAGTAGCCCTCATTCGGCCTGATTATCAAAGTCGTGGGTCCTGCGTCTGTAGCTGTCTCATCTTCCGTGACATCAGGTAGTCAGGGGTATAAAGCATGCAGCCGATGCCATTACATCAGTCTTTCTTGCCATGCGGTAGCAGAAGCAGTTCGCAAGTGCCGGTCGGCCGACTCTTGAAATTTTCGTTTGAGTTTCAGAACCGAAGTCTTCAACTAAAGCTAAGTACCCCATTGAGGAAACTTTTTCTTGCTCTAAACCGATGTCAGTAAAAGTCAATAATTGTATTTCTTGTGAAAAGCAAATACCTCATAAAGATTTTCATTTGTACTGTATTCCTTGCCTTGGCCCTGACCACGACGTACCTCGCTGTCGGTTTTATGCCTTATTTACAAACAAACTATTCGTCATTGGTATATTTACGCTTCTAAATATTTTGGTACTCTGTTCAGTTATCCAGATATGTCTACAGTAAGCCATCTGAGTACCAACATTCTGAAAAAATGCAAAGATAAAGACAGACAGGCCGCCTAGGTCCAAAGCTGCCGATAACGCTTCTCCTAAGCCAGTTCACCGGTACTCAGTGAGGTGCTTTCACAGCTCCTGATACCCACTACTTCAGATTTGCAGATCTCTACTGAGACCCATTCGGAGTCCGGTATGCCGTGAGATGCTTCAACTGTGGAACCTGCGGAGAAATCTACCTTGGATGGGTCTGGAACCGCTGTGCAGGCACCGGCTTCTGAGGGTGTATTCAGGCCTACTGACTTGCATATTAAACCAATGCCATCTTCTTCTTGAAGGCCTAAAACTGGAACCATGCCTAGGAAACTGCCCAGACCGCATGGTCAGGCCTCTATGCCTAAAAAACAAATGATAAGAATGGCTGAAGATCTTATTACTTTAATCAGGAGAAGAGACCTAGGACTGAATTTGCTTATGATACTTATGACCAGGATTCTGAAATTTCTGTTTCCTCTGATGACAAGGATTTACCCTTATCTACCTATGAGGATTCTGATGCTGAGGACTCTATTCCCTCTGCCCCCCCCCCCCCAAGAAGATTTCTCTTTTGGTGAAGCCTTGCATACTCTTAGGGAGCATTTTCGTTGGGAAAGCCAGGATTACACTGATTCTAAAAAGAGGCTTAGGGATTTCTTACGTCTGCCCCAGCACAGGGCCTTCAGCTATCCCTCCTGTACTAGACATTGTTGATGATGCCTTTTTGTAATCTAGCTTGGCCCCTGACTCTTTACCTCCAGCTCCTAGAAAACCTGATAGATATTACAGGGTTCCTGACTCTCACAAGTTCCTTTTTAAAAATCCTACTGTGGATCCTGAGACCATTTCACAGGGACCCAAGGGCATTAAGGCTACTATGATAGAGATTCCAAGGCGCTGGATAGATGGGGTACGAAGGTATACAATTCTGCAACCTTAGCCATTAGGGCCTTAAATTGCCAGTTTCATATGATAAAGTATCAGCAGCATATTATTGGATTGCTTAAACAGAAAATGATGTTGAGTCCTGACTGTGCTGAAAATAAGGATTTACAGGATTTAATGCATTCTGCTGAACAGGTTGGAAAACATACTTTGCAATGTGGTTTTGATTCACTAGAGGCATCTTGCAGCGCTGCTATCACTGGGTCTGTACTTAGAGGCATGCTTGGCTTAAGGAGCAATCCTTGCCAGATCATGTTAAAACTAAAGTTTTGGATGCTCCCTTAAATCAGGACCGCCTTTTTGGCAACAAAGCAGAAGAAGTTCTTACAAAGATGGAGGAAAAAGCTAAATCTATGCAAACTGTTAAAGATTTCCTACAAGTACAGCCTCCAAGATTTAGTAGGCATTGGCCCTGTAAGAACTGGTCCTTTCCTGCCTCTTCAAGGCCTTCTCAGTCCAAACCCAGAACCAGCAGAACACCCAGGCTTCAGTCCCAGGGTACGCACAGGACTAAGCAGTGGGGGCTCCCACTTCCAAAGCAGGGAGTAGTAAGACCCCCCCCTTATGGTAAACTGTCTCAATGGCTTAACTTTAAAACTTCCAAGCACTTCTCAACTGACTGCTCCTTTAGGGGGAAAGATTGCTCTGCAGGCAAAAAACTGTGAACTCATTACCCAGGACAAATGGGTTTTAAACATAGTTTCCCAAGGATACAGATTCACTTCCACACTTTACCAACCCCAAATCGTTGGCCATATCTACCCCCAAATCAGTGGGCAGAGGCTCAAAAGCAAGTACTCTCTCGCTCTTAAGCATAAAGGCTATTCAAATTGTACCAGAAGAGGAAAAGGGACAAGGTTTCTACTCAAGACTTTTCCTGGTACCCAGAAAAGACAACTCATGGTGTCCAATCTTGGACCTTTCTATCTTAAACACCTTTTTGGTGATTCCAAAATTCAAGATGCTAACTCTTCACCAGTTGCTTCTTATGCTAGGCAAAGATGCCTGGTTGGCAACACTGGATTTAAAGGAAGCCTACCTGCACATACCAATCGGGGAATCTTGCAGAAGATACCTACGCTTCAAAGCAGTCTACATGCAGTATCAGTTCTCTGCAGTGCCCTTTGGCTTATTTACTACACCCAGGGTATTCACAAAGTGCCTAGCTCCAGTCATTGCATTTTGCAGGCAAAGAAATATCAAATATACCCATACCAGGACGATTGTCTAATTCAGGCAGAAAGCCAGGACATACCTTTGAATCATCTGGCATTTGTACAAAAGATGCTGACTTGTCTGGGGCACACCATAAATGAAAATAAATCACATCTGGGTACCCTGTCAATAAATTATATTCCTGGGAGCAAGCTTGAACACAACTTTCCAGATAGCTTTCCTCATGCCAGTGAAACAAGTTCATTTGGCCACAAAAACCCTGCTACATGCAAGGCAAATACTGCAAGCCTTGAGGTTCATGGCCTCTTGCATTCTACTAATTCTATATGCAAGACTGCATATGAGGAAACTACACTGGTATCCAAAAAGCCTATGGTGTCATCATTCTCAGGATCTAGAAGCAATGATTCCTATCATACCTTGCCAACGGTTAGAATTCCTTGGGTGGGCACCAAAACAAGGGGCTACCATTCACTCTACCCCCTGCCACCCAAACCCTAACAACAGACGCATCAGACTATGCATGGGGGGGCTCTCCTGGCAGGGAAGTGCATTCAGGGAAAATGGAACCCAGTCAAATGCACCTGCATATCAATCAAAAAGAAATGTTAGCTGTACAGAATGCTCCGACAGCCTTCAAGGAACACATTCATCCAGGACAGTTAATGGTAAAGATGGACAACACCATTGTTATGTGGTACATAAACAGGCAGGAGGGTACCCATTCTTACCCCCTCTGCAGACTAGCCACAGCTCTGTGGAACATATCCTTGAGCTACCAAGTGCATCTACAGGCTCAGTTCCTACCAGGAAAACTAAATACACTGGCAGACGAACTAAGCAGAAATATCATTGGACCCACATGAGTGGAAACTGGAGCCAAAGACTTTCAACATGTTGATAAACAATTGGGGGGAGTCCAGCTATAGACCTGTTTGCCTCCCCCCAGAACTACCAATTGGACAAATTCTGCGCAAGGACTCCCCACAAACAAGCTTGGAAAGTGAATGCTCTGCCGTTCAGCTGGAAAAATCTATCAGTTTATGCCTTTCCTCCTCTGCCTCTCCTCTCCAAAGTACTACAAAAGATCAAATAGGACTAACCAAGGATGATACTGATTGCACCAGACTGGCCATACCAGTACTGGTACCCCCTCTTTTGCAGTGTCACTGCTACCCCCATGGCACCTGCCTCAGACCACTACCCTGCTGTCACAGTAGGAGAGCCAGATTCTGCACCCCTAGCTTCAAACCTGGAACCTGGCAGCATGGCTTATTACCTAATCTCTCCGTTACCATCCCTCAGTAAGCAAGTGATGTTCATGTTACACTGCTGCAGTCATTACACTTGGGTTATCCTGCCGCCAGGCGGTCCCGCAGTCAGCCAGAGATCCAAAGTCTTGGTCCGGCATCGGTTGCTGTCGCCTCCTCCCTGACGTCAGTGCCACAGGGGTATATAAGATGCAGCAGACGCCATTTTCTTCAGTCTTTCTTGCCGCACGGTGCCCGAAGCAGAAGCAGTTAGCAAGTGCCTGTCGACCGACTCCTGAGATTTTCATTCCGAATCCGGAACCGAAGTCTTCTAAAAAAGCTAAGTACCCCATTGGGGAAACTTTTTCTTGCCTCAGACCGATGTCAGTAAAAGTTAATAATTGTATTTCTTGTGGGATGCAAATACCTTATAAGGATTTCCACTCCTATTGTATTCCATGCCTAGGCCCTGACCACGACGTCACTGGTTGTCGGTTTTGTGCTAGGTTTAACAGGCACACTATTAAACGTCTGTTTGATTTTGCCTGACATTATTTTGGTAGAAAATTCAATTACACCATGCTGTCAAATTCTGACGACCGCAATGAATAAAAAGCACAAGGACAGGCATCCGAGGCACAAAACTGATGACGAGGCCTCTTCTAGGCTGGTCACTGGTTCTCCTCGAGGCACCTATGCAGCCCCTGAAGACTGCTTCCACAGAACCACAGACTGCCTCCGACTCCCACGTGGAGCTGGCTGGGCCTTCGGACGCACTAAGTCTTAAACTTACCGATCCTAAACCTACAGAGGGAACCGAAGTAGCTGAGCAATCCACAGCTACAGAGGGTGTTTTCAGACCTATCCAGTTAACCATTAAATCCTCTGCTAAGTCTAAGCCCCCCTTAAAAGCAAAGAAACAGACACAACTCTCTCCAGGACAGGCTTCCATGCCTAAGAAACAAATGCTTAGAATGGCCGAGGGCCTAATCACCCTTATCAGGGGGTCCCATCCCCCTCCAGATAAAAGGCCCAGACAGGATGCAGACTATGAATCTTCTGATCAGGTGTCCATTTCCTCAGACTCTTCCTCGGACCTAGGATATTCTTTACCCCCTTATGAGGATTCTGATGCTGAGGAATCAATTCCATCAGCCTCTCCGCCTGAGGACTACTCGTTTGGGGAGACCTTGCATACCATGAGAGAGCATTTCCATTGGGAAGGCCAGGATTACTCAGAATCCAAGAAAAGGCTCAGAGACTTCCTTTTATTGCCTTAACACAGACCCCTTGCTATCCTGCCAGTTTTAGACATTGTGGATGATGTGTACACTAAATCCAGTTTGAACCCTGACTCCTTACCCCCAGCCCCAGTTAAACCGGATAGATATTACAGAGTCCCTGACTCTCACAAATTTCTGTACAAAAGCCCTGTAGCTGACCCTGAAACGATTTCTCAGGGACCCAAAGGGATTAAGGCCTCATCAGCAAAAAACCCAGTTCCCTCTGACAGAGATTCCAGAGCATTAGACAGATGGGGAAAGAAGGTATATACGTCTGCCACTTTGGCAATGAGAGCTTTGAATTGCCAGTTTCACATACTAAAATATCAGCAAATTTTAATGTCTCAGTTAAAACAAAAGATGCTTCCAGATTCAGATCCTCCTAACTTAAAAGAAATGCAGGATTTATTGCATGCAGCTGAACAAGTGGGAAAACATACTTTGCAATGTGGGTTTGATTCCTTAGAGGCCTCCTGTAGAGCAGCATTTACAGGCTCTGTCATTAGAAGGCATGCTTGGTTAAAAGAACATACATTACCAGATCATGTTAAGGTCAAACTATTGGATGCACCTTTGCAGCGGGATGTGCTGTTTGTAGTTAAGGCAGAGGAGGTATTAAAGAAGATGGAGGATAAGGCAAAATCTATGCAAACGGTGAAAGATTTCTTACAGGATTAGCCTCCTCATTTTAGCAGAAATTGGCCAACAAAGAATTGGTCCTTTCCAGTCACAGATAGACCTCAAAGGGGCAGATACAGATGTCCAAGAGGTAGAGGTCAAACACAAGGCCCTTACAGGCCTCAACAGTGGGGCACACCAGGCCAGAAAGAAGGGGAAGACAGGCCTCAACCTTATAAAAAACAGCCTCAATGACTTTCCACTGCAGCTGCCAAACAGCTCTCTCTTGGCAGCCCCCTTAGGAGGAAAACTGGCACTTTTCTATCACAACTGGCATTGCATCACCGAAGACAAATGGGTTCTCAGCATTGTATCTCAAGGTTACAGGTTCCATTTTCATACCCTGCCAAGGCTAAAAGGAATGCCAAATCTGCCACCAAATCAATGGGCAGAGGCTCAAAAACAAATTACAGCACTCATGGACATGAGAGCTATTCAAAAGGTACCACTACAGGAACAAGGACAAGGATTTTACTCGAGACTCTTTCTGGTTCACAGAAAGGACAAAGCCTGGAGACCCATTCTGGACCTTTCTACACTAAACACTTACCTGGATGTTCTGAAATTCAAGATGTTGATACTACTGCAGCTTCTTCCCATGCTGGGCAAGAAAGCTTGGCTAGTGACTTTGGACCTCAGAGGCATACCTGCATGTCCCTATCAGACAAAACTGTAGAAGATACCTCAGATTTCTAGCTGTTCAATGCACTATAAATTCTCTGCACTGCCCTTTGATTATCTACTGTGCCCAGGGTCTTCACAAAGTGCCTGGCACCAGTGACTGCATTTTGCAGGCAAAAAGGAATTCAAATTTATCCATACCTGGACGATAGCCTGATTCAAGCAGAGAGCAAGGACATTCTACTAAAGCATCTGACGTACGTAAAAAAGTTTAGTTGCCTGGGGTACACAGTAAACGAAAAGAAATCAAAACTAGTGCCCTCACAGCAGATAATATTCCTGGGTGCCAGCTTGAACACAACGGCCCAGATGGCTTATCTCACACCAGACAAGCAAGGACAAACTGACTCAATATTTTCAATCAATGGCAACAAAGACCCAACTCCCTGCAAGAAAAATTCTGCAAGCCTTGGGCTACATGGCATCATGCATACTACTAATTCCATATGCCAGACTGCATATGGGGAAACTACAATGGTACCTAAAGAGCATATGGTCTCAACACTGTCAAAGTTTGGAAATAGTTATACCAGTAATTCCCTGCCTACAACAGGAGTTTCGATGGTGGGCACAAGCTTGTCACCTCAACAAGGGACAGCCTTTCACTCAACCCACAGCCAGGCAGACACTGACAACAGATGCATTGGATTACGCCTGGGGAGCACACATGTCAGGAAAATGTATCCAGGGCAAGTGGCCCACAGAGCAAAGACATCTCCACAGCAATCAAAAAGAGATGCTAGCTGTACAAAATGCTATTATAGCTTTCAAGGACCTATTGCATCTAGGACAATTGCTACTAAAGACAGACAACACCACAGTTATGTGGTACATAAACAAGCAAGGGGGCACACACTCCTACCCCCTCTGCAGACAAGCCATGACCTTGTGGAACACAGCTCAAAACTACCAAGTTCATCTGCAAGCACAATACCTGCCAGGAGAGAAAAACACACTGGCAGGCGACCTAAGCAGAAACATTATGGACCCACAAGAATGGGAACTGAACCCACAAATATTCAGAATAACAAAAAAATGGTGGAGCCCGGACATAGATCTGTTTGCTTCCCCAAAGAACTGCCAATTACAGAAATTCTGCACAAGGAGCTACCATCCACAAGCATGGAAAGTGGATGCCCTCTCATTCAGCTGGAAAAAACTACAAGTATACGCTTTCCCACCTTTATCTCTCCTTCCAAAGGTACTCATAAAAGCCAGGCAGGAAGAGCCAAAAATGATCCTGATTGCACCAGACTGGCCATACCAGCACTGGTACCCAATCTTAAAGAACTTAGCACAAGAGCCACCCTGGATTTTGCCTCAAATCCCACAGTTGCTGACACAACACAACAATCAGATACTTCACAGCCAGCTAAAGACCTTAAATCTAGCTGCATGGAAAATTCCTTAGTCAAGCAAGCAATGCCTCTCTCCAAAGCTGTTATGGATGTCATTCTGGAGGCCAGAAGGCCTAGCACTAGGAAAGCGTACTCGGATAAATGGAAGAGTTTCTTTGCCTTAAACCAAGCGCACAACCTTGACCCTCTTGTCCCAAACATTTCTCAGATACTACAATACTTAACTGAGATGCTGGACAAGGGCCTCTCTTTTTCATCCATCAAGATCCACGCCTCCGCTATCTCTGCTCATTACAACATGGATCCACCAATTTTCTCTCATCCTTTGCTCAGACAATACCTCAAAGGGGCTAAAAACACAAGACCACCTTAGAGCGAAGAGCACCTTACACCAACTTGGGACCTCAGCTTTGTTTTGGAAAAATTAACTTTACCTCCTTTTGAGCCAGCTAACACAGCAGAATTAAAATACATCTCTTGGAAAACTGCTCTGCTACTGGCAATAACATCAGCATGAAGAGTATCAGAATTACAGGCACTAATGGCAGTGGAACCTTTCCTCATCTTCCACCAGGACAGGGTGTCTTTAAGAACTAACCCTACATTTATGCCAAAGGTGGTATCAAGTGTGGTTCTAAACCAAACTATTCACTTGCCAACTTTTTTATCCAAAACCACAGAACAGAGGGGAGAGACTACTACATTCTTTGGACATTCACAGACAGTTACGCTACTACTTGGACAAAATTAAAGCTTTCAGAAAATCTGAGCAATTATTGGTAGCATACGCTGCAGGAGCACAGGCAAAAGCCATTTCAAAACAGACTATTTCAAAATGGATAGGGCACTGTATACGTTTCTGCTATACCCACCATGGGAAACCTGTACCTAGCAGCATTAGGTCTCACTCCACCAGGGCAACAGCCACTTCAACTGCCTACCTCATGGGGAGTACCTACCAAGGATATTTTGGAAGCAGAAACATGGAGTTCTGTGCATACCTTCATCAAACATTACCATTTGCCTTTATACTCCAAATCCAGAGCTGGCTTCGCCACTGCTGTACTGCAGGGCCTTAGCCACCCCTAATGCCTTATAGATCCAGCCTCCCTACCTCAGCTTTGGGATTCCACCCAAGTGTAATGACTGCAGCAGTGTCACACAATGAACATAGTACAGTTTTGTACCTACCATAAATGTAGATGTTAGAGTGTAAACACTGCTGCAGTCCAGGTTACCATCCCTCCTTCCCCTCTTACTTTCTGAAACTTACCTAGGGCATCTACCCTTTATTACCTATGGCTGGTAATTAAAAATGGTTGTTTGTTTTTCTTTTGTATTTTTTACTAGCAATTTGAATTGCCTACCTATTTGGGGGCACCTGACCTCTGGGGCAAGAAAAACTGAAGAAAATGGCATCGGCTGCATCTTATATACCCCTGTCGCACTGATGTCAGGAAGGAGGTGACAGCAACCGACGCCGGACCAAGACTTTGGAACTCTGGCCGACTGCGGGACCGCCTGACGGCAGGATAACCCAAGTGTAATGACTGCAGCAGTGTTTACACTCGAACATTTACATTTATGGTAGGTACAAAACTGTACTTTAGATGTCATCTTGGAGGCAAGGAGGCCTTGTACTAGAAAATATTATGCTGAAAAATGGAAAAGATTCTGTGCCTGGAACTAAACTCCAGGGATGGCCACAGCAGTGCCCAATTTACCTCAGATTCTTCAATACTTAACTGAAATGCTTCACAAGGGCCTTTCCTTTTCCTCCATCAAAATTCATGCCTCAGCCATTTCAGCTCATTACAACACAGAACCACCCCTATTTTCTCACCCACTGCTCAAGTAGTTCCTCAGAGGGGCCAGAAACTTAAGACTACCCAGGAGAGCCCAAACTCCAGCCTGGGACCTTAACTTTGTATTGGAAAAACTCACTCTTCCTCCTTTTGAGCCAGCTGCAAGTGCAGAGTTAAAATTATTTTCTTGGAAAATAGCTTTCCTTTTAGCAATCACTTCAGAAAGAAGGGTATCTGAATTACAGGCCCTTATGGCAGTGGAGCATTTCATCATCTTTGGACAGGGTGTCCCTCAGGACCAATCCCTCCTTCATGCCCAAGGTGGTATCCAGTGTGGCTCTTAATCAATCCATTCATTTGCCAACCTTCTTTTCTAATCCACAGAACAAAGGGGAACAGATACTGCACTCTTTAGGTGTGCACAGACAACTTAGATTTTACTTGGACAGGACTAAACCTCAAAGGAAATCTGAACAACTGCTGGTGGCATTTGCCGCAGGAGCAGAGGGGAAGGCTATTTCAAAGCAAACCATTTCTAAATGGATAGGCAATTGCATTCATTTCTGCTGTAAGCACCTTGGAAAACCTATCCCACAGGGGATTAGACCCTGTTCAACCAGGGCTGCATGTACCTCTACAGCCTTCCTCAGAGGTGTCCCTACCAGAGACATCCTAGAAGCTGCTACCTGGAGTTCTGTACATACTTTCACCAACCATTGCCATTTGCCAATTTTCTCTAAATCCAGAGCTGGCTTTGCCACTGCAGTCTTGCAGGGCCTTATAGCTGGTCCTGATGCTATCTAAATTCCTCCTCCCATCTTTAGCTTTGGGAATCTACCCAAATGTGATGACTGCAACAGTGAAACATGAAGAACATAGTACAGTTGTGCACATTTACCTTACATGTAGATGTTAGAGTGTATTCACTGTTGCAGTCCTGGTTACCCTCCCTCCAGCCCCCTGACTATTTTTGGCTATACCTCTACTCTCCTTTACTATGCTTAAAAGTTTTTTGGTGTATTAGTTTTTTGTTGGAGGTATAACCTTGTGTGTGTGTGTGTGTGTGTGTGTGTGTGTGTGTGTGTGTGTGTGTGTGTGTGTGTGTGTGTGTGTGTGTGTGTGTGTGTGTGTGTTTGGGCAAGAAAAACTGAAGTAATGGCATCGGCTGCATGCTTTATACCCTTGACTACCTGACATCACGGAAGATGAGACAGCAACCGACGCAGGACCCAAGACACTGATAATAAGTCTGACTGAGGGCTACTGCAGGCAGATAACCCAAATGTGATGACTGCAACAGTGAATACACCCGAACATCTACATTTATGGTAAGTGTACACAACTGTACTTTCTTCCTAAAGTCTGTAAGAAGACTTGTCCCTTGTTTCCCGAAGTCTGTTTAAGTTAGAGGACTTCTCCCCTTTTTCCCTTGTTCCTAGAAGTCTGTTTAAATTAAAGGACTTTTCCTTTCTTTACTCCTGTTCAGGATTATTGTTGTTTGTATAGTTTAATGTAGTACAGTTGTATATTTTTGTATAGCTTTCTTGTTGTCTTGGTTATTAACATTTTTAATTTCTAGTTCAGGGCTATTCTTCAGACTGCCTTCGAACATGTCCCAAAAGGAAGGTAAGCCATTGGGATTTAAGAAGTGCGCGAAATGCAACAAGAAAATGCCCCTTAGTGATTCACACACCTACTGTTTGGGGCCTCTTCATTTGCAAGAATCGTGTTCCATTTGTCATGCCTTTAATTGAAGGGCATTATTGGAATGTAAAAAATAATTAATTTTGAAGGGGTTGATTAAAACCCCCTTCTCTGAGGCTATTTCTTCAGATCCCTCCTCTCCTAAGTCGGACAAGTCTGAGTGGTCAGGGAAACTGTCCTCTCCCACTCCGAAAACCTCGACTGAGCTGAGGAGCAAGCATCCAAAGATGTCTGCCCCAACTGTGCCTATGAAGTGGACAGCTCTTATAGAGCCTTGAACTTCTTTGGATCGGTCTAAACTTTTGGATCCAAAGACTTGCACAGAGTCGTTTCCGAAGTCCCCATTGACAGCAGAGTTTTGCTATCAGAGCCATTCTCCATCCTTGGAGCCGATCACTGCTTGACTTTCATTGCCTTTTCTTGGCAGGTCCAGATCCCTAATGCTGTCTACTAGGTCCCTCTCGGATGAAGATCTGAATAGAATGGTGCAGAGGCTTCTATAGACACCTGCTTTGGCCAAGCTTCTTTTGGATCCAAACCCAAAGGAGTCTGATCGGACTCGTATTACCCCTGTGTCGCCTACTCCACCTCTGAGCTGTCCTGCGGTTTTGGAGCCAGAAGACTCCGACATCCAGCTAGTGTCTGTATTGGATCCAAGACCACCTGTTAGCTCTTCAGATCAAATTTCCACCCCAAGTGTTTCCTCCCAGGCAGAGCAGGAATCCTCTGGGAGCTGACACTCGCCGGTCGGGTCCTCTTAGCAAGTTCCGATCACTTAGGATCTGACACTGATCCTTGGAGCCTTGGCTCAGATGGGTTCAGCACCTACCTCTTCTTCAGAGCTTCATCTCCTGTGCTGAGGGCTCTCTCGGGCCCAATATCCTTGTTGTTGGGTCTGGGGAGTTCCTCGGAGCAGAGACGCTTTGCTTTTGAGGTTATGAGGAGGGTGGTGACTGCTCCACAATCTCAGACAGCCTCATTCAGAGCTTCCTCCCTCCACAGCACAGGTGTCTTTCTCATCACCCCCGTCCGTAGAATCTCAGGGATTCAAGGCCTCATGATGTCTCCCAGGGTATCACCCCCTTTCTGAAACTTCTGCAGAATTTCCCACTGAAGAAGTCCTTTGGAAGAGGATATGCAATAGGAAGCATCTCTACTCCATGGAGGAGTCAGCCACTTCAGGTACCGACCTCGATGAAGCATAAGGTTCTCTACGATCGCCTCCTCAGGATGTCTCCTTTGTGGACATTCTGGAAATCCTGAAATGGGCGACTGGCAGTCCTCATCCCCTTCTTCTGAGGAGTGTGTTTACTTGAAGGCATTTGGATCTTGCCCTTTAACATCCTGGGTGAGACCACCTTCCAATGAACTTATTCAATTAATCTCTCAGGAGGCATGGGAGACCGCAGATTCCATAGAGCCCACTTCTGGGAGGCCAAACGAGTACGTTACAGCCCCCCAAGGATCAAGCCTTCCTCACAAAGGGTGTAGCAGTTGATGCTATGGTTGTGGCGACGGCCAAGAAAAAGGAACCCCCTCGAGACCAGTTTCTCTATCCATTCTCCTAATAAGGATTCTAGGACTATGGATAGATATGGGAAGTGCGTCTTTTCTTCAGCAGCTTTCATATTGCGATCACTGAATTATTTTATGCATTTCACCACATTACCTGTTGCAAGAGTTACCAAACTCTCTCCAAGGAGCTATAGCTGATGCAGTGGCAGATTAAATCAATGCACAGCTGTCTACCCTCGACTTAGTTGTTAACTCGACAATGAGACTCATTTCATATGCAGCCGATGGAGAGAGTAGGATGGCATGTTCAGGCATCTCTTTAAGGAGGCAGGCTTGGATGCGCCTTGCCATTTCATGGAGCCCTTTAAGTCTTCCTTTGTGAATGCTCCCTTTGATGGCTCATCTCTTTTCTGGCCAAAAATCAAATAAATGCCAACTCGGTGTGAGCAAGAGGGTAAGACGCTATCTGCCATTGGAGTGCGTTTTTCCACACCCACTAAACCATATCCAAAATGTTAGAAGGATAGTGGGAAGATGTGGTTCAGAAAGTCTCAGCGGTCTTACCAGGACACATGGTGGTTGTTTCTCCAGGGGCAGAGATTTTCAAAAACAAATTTCAGATCCGAAGTCTTCATTAAAGCCAAGTACCCCGTTGGGGAAACTTTTTTCTTGCTCCAGACTGATGTCAGAAAAAGTTAATAACTGTATTTCTTGTGGGAAGCAAATACCTCTTAAGGATTTTCATTCCTACTGTATTCCTTGCCTAACCACAGCGTTGCTAGCTGTCGGATTTGTGCTAGATTTAACCAGCACACTATTAAGCGTCGGTACAATTTTGCATTTCATTATTTTGGCCGAAGATTCAATTATATAATGCCATCGGAACAGCCGACGACTGGAGTTTATAAAAAATGCAAAGAAAAAGAAAAGGACAGGCATCCGAGTTCCAAAACCGACGACGAGGCTTTCACTAGGCCTGTCGCTGGTTCTCAGGCACTTTTGCAGCCCCTGACGCCCGCTACCTCAGAGTCACAGGCCGCTTCCGACTCCCACGTGGAGCCAACTAGGCCCCTGGACCCTCAAGGTATTGGACATTCAGAAACTATTCCCTCAGATAGGTCCAGAGCCGCTGAGCAGGCATCGGCTTCTGAGGGGGTATTCAGGCCTACACAGTTATATGTAAAGCCAACTTCAGCTTCAAAGGCAAAGACTAAAGCAGCTCTAAGGACAAAGAAACATGTACAGCATTCTCCTCGACAGACTTCCATGCCTAAAAAACAGATGCTTAAAATGGCCGAAGACCTAATTACTTTGATCAGGGGTTCCCATCCCCCTCCTGATAAGAGGCCTAGGTAAGAGGTAGAATATGAATCTTCAGATCAGGTTTCCATTTCCTCTGATTCCTCTTCTGAACATGAATATTCCCTTCCTCCCTATGAGGATTCTGATGCTGAAGAATCTATCCCTTCAGCCTGTCCTCCTGTGGATTATTCTTTTGAGGAGACCCTGCATAATATGGGGGAGCATTTCCATTGGGAGAGCCAAGATTACTCTGAATCCAAGAAAAGGCTCAGAGACTTCCTGTTATATTACCCCAGCACAGGCCCCTTGCTATTCCTCTCATTTTAGACATTGTAGATGATGTTTTTACAGAGTCCAGTCTATCTCCTCACTGTTTACCACCAGCTGCTGTAAAGCCAGACAGATACTACAGGGTTCCGGATTCTCATAAATTTCTTTACAAAAACCCTGCTGCTGACCCAGAAACTATTTCTCAGGGTCTCAAGGGGGGGTCAAGGCTTCCACTGCAAAAAACCCTATTCCCTCTGATAGGGATTCAAGGGCCCTGGACAGATGGGGGAAAAAGATTTATACTTCTGCTACCTTGGCTGCAAGAGCTTTAAATTGTCCGTTTCATATGCTTAAATATCAGCAATATCTTCTGTCACTGCTTAAACAGAAAATGTTGACAAATTCTTTATGTGCAGAGAACAAGGAAATGCAGGATTTATTGCATGCAGCTGAACAAGTGGGAAAACATACTTTGCAGTGTGGTTTTGATTCTCTAGAGGCCTCCTGCAGGTCCGCAGTTACAGGTTCTGTCATTAGGAGGAATGCTTGGTTAAAAATAACAGAATCTGCCAGATCATGTTAAAGCAAAACTATTAGATGCTCCTTTACAACATGATACCTTGTTTGGTGTTAAAGCAGAAGAGGTGTTGAAGAAAATGGAGGACAAAGCTAAATCTATGAAAACAGTGAGGGATTTCTTACAGGTACAGCCTCCCAGATTTAGCAGGAACTGACCTACAAAGAATTGGTCCTTTCCAGTGTCAGACAGGCCACAAAGAGGCAGATACAGACGCCCCAGAGGCAGATCACAGCCCCAAGGCTCATACAGGCCTAAACAATGGGGTGCTTCTACCTCCAAAAGCGTAGAGGAAAAATCACAGCCATACAGGAAACAGTCTCAATGACTTTTCCCCTGGCAGCACCAAGCACTTATCTTCTGGCAGCTCCTTTGGGGGGAAAATTAGCACTTTTTAAACAAAATTGGCACATGATCACCCAGGACAAATGGGTCTTAAATATCGTATCTCAAGGCTACAGGTTCCACTTTGACACCCTGCCAAGGCCAAATGGTATGCCAGACCTGCCACGCAATCAGTGGGCAGAGGCACAAAAAGAAGTTTCATCCCTCATTGGACATGAGAGCCATTCAGCGAGTACCACAGCAAGAGCAGGGACTAGGATTTTACTCAAGGCTATTCTTGGTGCCCAGAAAGGACAAGGCTTGGAGACGAATACTGGGCCTGTCTATCCTAAACGCATTCCTGGATATTCCAAAATTCAAAATGTTAACTCTATGCAGCAGCTTCTGCCCATGCTGGGCAAGAAGGCTTGGCTTGTGACTTTAGACCTAAAAGAAGCATACATGCATGTCCCAATCAGACAATCATGCAGAAGATGCCTCAGATTTATAGCTGGCTCAATGCACTACCAATTCTCTGCACTTACCCTTTGGCTTATATCTACTGCGCCCAGAGTCTTCACAAAATGCCTGGCACCAGTAATTGCATTTTGCAGATGAAGAGGAATACAAATATATCCTTACTTGGACGACTGCCTAATTCAAGCAGAGAACAAGGACATTTTACTACAGCATCTGGCATTTGTAGAAAGGTTACTAACAAGTCTAGGGTACACACTAAACGAAAAGAAATCAAAACTCATACCCTCTCAAGAGATAATATTCCTGGGTGCAAGCTTAAATACAACTGCCCAGATGGCTTATCTCATGCCAGACAATCACAGACAACTGACTTCTTATTTCAAAATGTTAGCAACAAAGACCCAGTTATCTGCAAGAAATATTCTGCAGGCTTTCAGCTTCATGGCACCCTGCATACTGCTAATTCCATATGCAAGACTGCATATGAGGAAACATCAATGGCATCTAAAAAGTGTTTGGACTCAACATTGCCACAGCCTGGAAACAATAATTACCCTCATTCCCTGCCTGCAACAGGAGTTTTGATGGTGGGCAAAAGCCTGTCACTTCAACACGGGACAGCCATTCACCTCACCCGCAGCCAGGCAGACATTGACAACAGATGCATCAGATTATGCCTGGGGGACCCATATGGCAGGAAGATGTATTCAGGGCGCATGGTCTGCAAGTCAAATGCATCTACATATCAATCAAAAAGAGATGCTAGCTGTTCAGAATGCCCTGACAACCTTCAAGGATGTACTTCATCCAGGACAACTACTGGTAAAGACGGACAATACTACAGTCATGTGGTACATAAACAAGCAGGGGGGGGCATGCATTCCTACCCCCTCTGCAGACTAGCCATGAACTTGTGGGACACAGCACTGACTTATCAAGTACATCCGCAAGCACAATTCCTGCCAGGAAGGATAAATACTCTGGCAGACGAACTAAGCAGAAACTTAATGGATCCCCACAAGTGGAAACTGGATCCACAAGTCTTCAGCATGATAACAAGGAACTGGGGATGCCCGGACATAGACCTATTTGCCTCCCCTCACAACTGCCAACTACAGAGATTCTGCACAAGGACTTATCACAAGCAAGCATGGAAAGTGAATGCTCTGTCTTTCAGCTGGAAAAACCTAACAGTATATGCCTTTCCTCCTCTGCTTCTCCTCCCCAAGGTACTCCTCAAGGTCAGACAAGAGAAGCCAAAAATGATACTGATTGTCCCAGACTGGCCCCGCCAGCACTGGTACCCAATCCTAAAGAGCTTGTCTCAATGCCCAACTTGGACATGACCTCAAATTCCTCACTTAATGACCCAACAAGACAGTCAGATACTGCACAGCCAACTCAGGACCTTAAACCTGTCAGCCTGGCGGATAATGTAGCCTTTCAAGACACACCTCTCTCTCTAAAGCAGTGATGGATGTTATTTTGGAGGCCAGGAGGCCTAGCACCAGAAAATCTTATGCAGAAAAATGGAAGAGATTCTGTGCTTGGAACCAGGCACAAGGTATTGACACAACTGTTGCAAATATTCCTCAGATTTTGCAATACTTAACTGAGATGCTGGATAAAGGCCTTTCCTTTTCATCAATTAAAATTCATGCCTCTGCCATTTCAGCTCATTACAATACAGAACCACCTATTTTTTCTCATCCATTACTAAGGCAGTACCTCAGAAGGGCAAAAAACATAAGACCTCCAAGGAGAGCACCAGTACCTGCACGGGACCTCAACTATGTCTTGGAAAAACTCACACTGTCATCGTTTGAGCCAGCCTCTGCAGCTGATATAAAATTCTTATCCTGGAAAGCAGCTCTGCTCCTAGCAATAACCTCCGCTAGACGAGTCTCAGAGTTACAGGCACTCATGGCAGTGGAACCTTTTATCATTTTCCATCCTGACAGGTTTTCTCCAAGGACAAACCCTACATTTATGCCTAAGGTAGTGTCCTGTGTGGCCCTTAGCCAAACAATTCATTTGCCTACCTTTTAACCAAACCCACAGAATAAGGGTGAGAGACTTCTGCATTCTTTGGACATTCACAGGCAGCTACGCTTCTGCTTGGACAGAACCAAAGCTTTCAGAAAGACTGAACAACTTCTAGTGGCATATGCTGCAGGATCACAAGGAAAGCCTATGTCGAAACAGACTATTTCAAAGCGGATAGGCCACTGCATTCGTTTCTGCTATTCAGAGCATGGCAAATCAGTGCCTAAGGGCATTAGGCCACATTCAACCAGAGCAGCATCCACTTCAGCAGCCTTCCTCAGAGGAGTACCAACCAAAGACATCTTAGAGGCTGCAACTTGGAGTTCGGTGCATACTTTTACAAAGCCATTCAAAGGGGATCCAGTATCTGTCTGCCTGGGATGACATGATTGACAGACCACGATGCTTTGCCAGAGATGGTCTGCACCTGTCGCCCCTGGGATTCAGGTTACTGGCTAAGGCTCTTGCCACCCCTATAGTGCCTTTTTTAGGCAAACTTCAAAGGACAAAACCACCACCGTAACAGGTACAAGCATGCAAAATCTGAAGGTAATGCTACTCAATGCTAGAAGTCTAAACCTCAAAATGCACTCTCGAGGCACTCCTAAAAATGGAGAACATCGATATCTGTGCAGTAACTGAGACCTGGTTCAAGGCTCCAGAGAGCACCCTGCAATACCAGGCTACAACTCTTACCACACTTTTCGGCCACCAAACCAGGACCGAAACACTAAAGGTGGAGGAGTGTCAATATTCACCAAGGATATTCACACCACCAGGCTAGTTGGCCAACACAATGTGTCTGAAATTCTCCAAGTGCAACTAACACTAGGTAAGACTGCAATCCAAATTGTAGCTTGCTACAGATCCCCCACCATACCCCAAGATTCGCACTACACCTTTCTAAATATACTGGAAAATATTAAGATAGAACCAAACACCCTAATACTGGGTGATTTTTAACTATCCTGCCATTAACTGGGAAAACTACTCATGTCCCAACACCTTTGCGCAACGGTTCTTGGAATTCATAAATTCCAACGCCCTGGATCAACTAATCCATAGTCCCACCAGGGGCTCCAATATCCTAGACCTGGTCATTACCCACATGGGAAATCAATGCTCCATACCTATGTTCACCCCCTCGTTAGTCAGGTCTGACCATAAGCTAATCACCCTTAACATCCACATTCCACCCCCACCCCCCTGTAAAGAAACCACCATAAAAAACTTCTCCTAAGCCAACTTCATGCTACTCAAGTCAGAAGTGACAAACTTCATGGCACCCATGCAGACGGGAACTGAAAGTTCAACTGCTGAATCCTACACTAAGGCACTGTACGAGCACATCCACTCATGCATGAATCGTGCCATCCCAAATAGAGCCAGAATGCTCTCATCCAAAAAAAGGAAGCCAATCTGGTGGTCCCCTGCCATAAACAAACTTTACAACAAAAGGAAGAAACTTTTGCAGAAAAGAGGAAAATCCCAGGATGCAAAAAACTCCCTTACTAGCCTCAGTAAGAAACTGAGATGCCTCATAAAATCCTCCAAAGCTAGTTACGAAAATAAAATTGCCAAAGATTCCAAAGACAACCACAAAGCATTCTATAACTATGTCAAGAATCTAAATGACAATGCTCAGATCTGCTCTGAGCTAAAACAGAATGGCATTAAATATACTGATCCGAAGGATATTGCCAATATCCTGGCAGATCGATTCAGTGCAGACTTCACCCCCCTCTCACCCCCTAAATGGCCCATCTCAATACCGGAAGATTGCTAAATTCCAGTAATAACGGCCACACAGGTACAAAACGCACTATCTAAAGCCAAGAATACAGCATCCATGGGACCAGATGACATCCCGGGCTGTGTACTACATGAACTACAATATGAACTGGCACCTCACCTAAGTGTCATGTTTAATCATAGCCTCACCTCAGGTTTCGTGCCCACTGAGTGGCGCAGAGCTACAGTTATCCCAATCCACAAGGGGGGATCCACCCATCAGTCTGACAAGCCTTATCTGCAAGGCCATGGAGCGTATTATCATAGAACTTATAAACAAAGACATTGGCAACCTTCAAACACTGGACCCCACCCAGTTTGGGTTTGTGAAGGGCCGATCTTGTCTCCTGAACCTGATTGACTTCTTTGAATCAGTCTCCAGAGCCATGGACAAGGGTAAGGTGGTCCACACAGCCTATCTAGACCTTGCCAAGGCCTTTGACACCATCCCCCACTCTGGAATCATAGATAAACTTACTAAGTTTGGCATTAATCCCTATGTCACCCAATGGGTTGCTAAATGGCTTACTGATAGAACCCACACTGTAAAAGTAGCCGACTCCAAATCCAGCTCCAGACAAGTGACAAGTGGAGTACCTCAGGGTTCAGTCCTGGGGCCGCTCTTGTTTGGCATCTACTTCTCTGAAGTACAGGTCAACACTAAGGGACTCTGGCTAACAAAGTTTGCAGATGACTGCAAACTGGGAGCCATTATTGAATCCCCAAATGATGTGGATACTCTACAAAAGGGCCTTACAGAAACAGATGCTTGGTGCCAGAGCCATGGGCTCAAGCTCAATAAATGTATTGTTATCCCCTTTGGGAAAAAACATGTATCCATGAATTACCATATAGGTGGCAGTACACTAAACACAGAAAGTGTGATAAGAGACTTAGGGACACAGGTGGACAGTGGTCTCACCTTCGATAACCACATCGCCACAACAGTCAGGAAATCTTTCTATGTGGCACACCTCATCATGAAGGGCTTTTCATCCCGAAAAAAGGAGGTCATTGTCCCACTGTACTCATCCCTCATTAGACCCATTATAGAATACAACGCCCCATTTGGTATGTATCTCTCAAGACATCTGCAACAACTGGAAAGGCCTCAGAAATACCTCACTAAAAGAATCACAGGCCTAAAGCAGATGCCCTACGCTGACCGCCTTAAAAAACTCCAGCTGTACTCTGTCGCATATCGTCTACTCAGAGGCAATCTCTGCTTAACATACAAGGCCATGTCAAACCCAGAGCTGTTGGACATGCTACACTTAAAGAAATCCCAATCCCTCAGAGCTACACGCTCCAGGGATCTAAACCTTGTCATCACAATAAACAAAACATGCTGGAGGGATAGGTTCCTGACCCAGAGACTCCCCAGACTCTGGAATAGATTGCCCATACATGTCAAGCAGAGTGCCTCTTTGGACCTCTTCAAGAGGAACCTTGATGATTGGATGGGAGAAAGGAAATTCACCCCAGGGATCACGTCAGTCGCCCTGCTAGACAGGGGTCCAGGAAAGTAAATATTGTGGGAAGAAATAGCCAGGGAATTGTTATGGCTAGGCTTGTATAGGCCCTAGCGCTGATAGCCTAGTACCAACCAACCTATGAACCTAAGCACTATCACTTACCTCTCTACTCTAAATCCAGGGCAGGCTTTGCCACTGCAGTTCTGCAGGGCCTGATAGCCTCTCCTAATCCTATTTAGCACCAGCCTCCCCACCTTAGCTTTGGGATTCAACCCAATTGTAATGACTGCAGCAGTGAAACACGATGAACATAGTACAGTTGTGTACCTACCATAAATGTAGATGTTAGAGTGTATTCACTGTTGCAGTCCAGGTTACCCTCCCACCATCCCCCTTTTCCTTGCTGGGACTTAACTGTACCTCTCTATTCTATACAACCTATGTGGTGTATTTGCTTGTAGATGAAGGAAAAGTTGTTTTTTGTGTATGCATGCTTATTGGCATAATTTAGCCTACCATTTTAGGGGCACCTGACATCTGGGGCAAGAAAAACTGAAGAAAATGGCGTCGGCTGCATCATTTATACCCCTGGCGCACTGATGTCAGGGAGGAGGTGACAGCAACTGACGCCTGACTTAGACTTTGGTACTCGGGCCAACTGCGGGTAGCCTGCCAGCAGGATAACCCAATTGTAATGACTGCCAACAGTGAATACAGTCAAACATCTACATTTATGGTAGGTACACAACTGTACTTTGTCCTCACACAGAGGGGGGGTCTGCAGAATTAGGACTCCAAAGAATCCTTGTCTGTCAGACCCTTTCATCGCTTCTGGAGTGCTCAACTGCTCATCTCTGGAGGCAGTCGGTGGGCGATTGTCATTGCACCTTGAATCCTAGCAAAACATTACCGACAAATGGGTGCAAGATGCAATATCCAGGGGTTATATCATTCCCTTTTCCCTTCTCACTCCCATAAACAAATCAGTTCCAGACATCCCACCCAGTCAAAAGAAACGAGCAATGTTGGAAATTAAAAAGTTGCTCAGAAAGAGTCATCCAGGAAGTCCCCACAGACAAGAGAGGATCTGGAAGTTACTTAAGATTCTTTTTAATTCCAAATAAAACAAGGGACTGGAGTCCAATATTAGATCTCAACAAACTGAACAAGTTGGTGAAGTTCCAGGTGGTCACAATGCAGTCGATAATTCCATTTCTGGAAAAAGACAACTGGATGTGCTCTGTAGGTCTTCAGGATGGGTACTACCATATCAAGATGGAAAGATGATCCAGAAGGTATATGCGCTTCCAGCTAGGAGCCAGTCATTTCCAGTTTCGAGTTCTTCCCTTTAGTTTCACTACCGCCCCCCAAGTGTTCACGAAATGCATGGCAGTAGTTGGGGCTCACTTGAGACACCTAGGATTGAGTGTTTCCGTATCTGGATTACTGGCTCATAACCTCCCTGACCGGGCATCTTCTGCTACAAGACAGGGATTATACACTTGAGCTTTGCTCCAAACTGGGAATTACCATTACGTGGTGCAGCGGTAGTGTTGTTGTCTCACAGCAAGAGGTTCTCCCGTTCGATTCTCGCCTGGAGGGAGTGCCTTCTGTGTGGAGTCTGCATGTCCTCTCCGCTGTTGGGTGGGCATTTCAAAGACATGCGTAAATGAGTGTGCCTTAGTTGAAGGTTGAACATCAAGCTGGTACCTAGGCATTCGTCAAAATCTACTGCCAATCATTAGCGGACCGGAGTTCCACTGTGGTGACCCCTAACCGGGAAAAGCCGAAAGACAACAACAACGACAAATAATCTTTAGATCCATCTGAAAATGTAATCTTTATTGATGCAGAAATAGTCAACCTCATACTGAAGCTTCCTCAAGACAGAACGCATGACATTTGTCAACATATCAGGTGATTAATCAAGAAAAATTGAGCCATGGCAAAACAAATACTACAGACTTTGGGGAAGATGGTAACATTTGTTGTACTCATTCCTCTAGCACATCTACATATGTGGATTCTACAGTGATTGCTTTTTACACATTGGTCAATTCTAGAGCTACCAATGTCTTACAAGATTCTCCTAACCAGATCTTGCAAGAAGGATCTCGAGTGGTGGATTCACTCTTTCAGTGTCTCAGGCCATCCCTTTACCTTCCCTCAGCCCCAAGCCACGGTGAAGATGGATGCTTCTCAGATAATATGGGAGGGGCATTATCTGGGAGTGACTGTCCAAGGAACCTGGCAAGAACACGAGGCTCACTTGCATATAAACATCTTAGAGATGAGAACAGTGCTATTAGCATTGCAGACATTTCAAGGCGCTCTCCCTCTAGAAATCCTAGCAATCCAGTCAGACAATATGTTGGTAGTCTGGTACATAGACAGGGAGGAACCCCCTTTGTCGAGAAGTTCTAAGGGTTTGGCAGTGGGCAACTTCCTCCATTAGCTTTCTAATAGCAATGCATATCATGGGGAAATCCATTGTGATTGCAGACAAACTTAGCAGGGCCGGTTTACTATTGAAATGTCGAACAGCACTACGTTGACTGTACTATAGTCGAACATGGAAGTTCGAAAATAGTAATGTCAACGTCAAAAAAACAGTCTAGGAATGGCTTTAACATGGGTCGAGGTATGTGTTCAGTATTATTCAGAACTACAAACATCTCCCCTACCTCGACCCATGTTAAAACACAGTCCTAGATTATTTTTTTGTCGTCGACATTACTATGTTCGAACTTCCGTGTTTGACTGTAGTACAGTTGATGTAGTGCTGTTCGACATTTCAATAGTAAACCTAGCAGGGCCATATTATGGCCCCACAAGTGGTCCCTCAGTCAGAAAATGTTCTGCAAATAGGGCTTGCCTTGCTGTGATCTTTCTGTCTCCCCCAACAATGCCAAATGCAGCAACTATGTTGACCTAATCGAAGTCACCAAGGCATGCATTTGTTGATGATTGGCCTCTGGGACTCTTATATGCTTTCATCTCATTCCCGAGTTATTGTAGAAAGCAAGTTTGTTGGAGACCATGATAATCCTGATTGCTTCCTATTGGCCTTGTCAAATCTGGTTTCCCTTTCTACAGCCTCATCTTCAGGACAAACCAAAACCAGATTTGACAAGGCCAATAGGAAGCAAGTTTGTTGGAGACCATGATAATCCTGATTGCTTCCTATCGGCCTTGTCAAATCTGGTTTCCCTTTCTACAGCCTCATCTTCAGGACAAACCACGGATTTTGGACTCTGCTCCAGATTTACTGCCACATCCGTCGGGAATAGTGTCTCCCAACCTTCACAACCTCAAGCTGACAGCTTGGCTGTTCGAGTTTCCTTGATTGCCAGGTATCTCCAGTAAAATATTCTGTTATCCTACCATAAAACCTCTACGCATAAGGTATACAAGAATAAATGGAATGGGTTTGTAATATGGGTGACTGATAACCAGGTAGATCCCTTTTCTGCGGCCATTCATCCTATACTGTAATTTCTAACCAAACTTTTCCATGAAGGGTGTGGCTGCTTCTACTGTTAAGGTCCAACTAGCAGCAATTATGAATTACCATGTAGGAGAGAATGTCGCATAGACTCTGCAGAAGAGTTTTGAAGGGAACAACAATGATTAGACCTCCATAACCCCCCCCCCCCCCCGGGATCTTGACTTCATTTTAACAAATGTCATTTGTTTCCCCTTTGAACCATCAGCATCATGCAATTTAAAATTTTTGTCTTGGAAAATGCTTTTTTTTGGTAGCCATCACCTCAGTCAGAAGAGTAGAAAACTATCAGAACTACAAGCTATATCATCCAAATACCCATATTTGATTTTTCATAAGGATAGGGTTTCTTTACGTACCAATTCTTCATTTCTCCCCAAATTTGTATCGGAACGCAATGTAAATCAAACTGTTGAGTTACCTATCTTCTTTTCTAATTACCCAAAACAGAGGTGAGCACTCACTGTATCTTCTGGATGTACACAGACAATTGCGTTTCTGTTTGCACAGAACTTCAGAATTTAGGAAATCGGATCAACTTTTCATGTCTTACTGTGAGAAAGGTCTATCGGTCTCAAAAGTTACATTGTCTAGATGGTTCACCTTGTGTATATCCTATATCTACTCTTCCAAAAACAAACATTTTCCCTTTCCTGTGAAGGCACACTCCACCAGATCATTTGCAGCTTCAGCAGCCTTTCAAGCAAGATTATCGTGGAACAGTGTCAGTGCTGCAGCAACATGGGCTAAGCTGCATACCTGTATTACTCATTACAACGTGGATTCAGGGAAGACCAAAATCTTCCTTGAAGCAGAAAGGCAAAAGGTCACTCTATCTTGATTTTTAGTATGAATGCAGACCATGATGGCTTCTGTCTTTGGGGGGGGGGGGGTTTAAAAGGAGGTGTCAGAAAAGTATCTCATGGATAACTCATTTGGGGTGGCCAAGTGCTCATAGCAGTGTCACTTTGATCCTTCAGTTTTGGCTCTTCCTGTCTTGGTGAAGAGAATTCAACAAGGGTTGGATTGTTCAGCCACTAATAGGGAATGTGAGTTGGGTTTAGATCATGAGACAGGCTAGTTTTACCTACTGATGTTGTTGCAGTAGTAATCTGTGACTGTGGTAAAACAAAATGCTGTGAAACTTGAAGTGTTCTGTCCTGTTGCTGTTTAATATTCAAATGTATACATTGTTTTTAAGTCATGGTTCTTAAAGCTCGTCTGTTCTATGTATGTATTATTCATTGTGGAGCTTTTCTCCCTGGGCTTCCACTGAAAATGGTAGTACCTTTGGCACAGTGGACCTTCCTCGTAAACAAATGCAAGTAAATAATAATAAATAAATAATTCTGCTCAGTACAAGAGGAATCACAGGTTGATAATCGGTGTAGTGTGCCACTTTTATTTATATTTTTATTGGCATTTGTTAACTGGGTTAGTCCACTGGGCCAGGAAGAGCCCACTTTCAGTGGAGGCCTGGGGAGAAAAGCTCCACAATACAATGTGAAATATATAAAAATATAAAATATAAGCTTTGACACAGTGTAAGTGTTTACAATTGTGTAGCTCCATAAACACACACAAGGAAATGTAAATAAGAATTGGAAGTAGTATAGGTGAAAATAAGATTTGCCATTAGTAAAAATTACACAGTGCTGGAATACAGAGTAAGGCAATTCAGATAAGTAAACATTGTATAACACATTTCTCATACAGTTGTGGAATGCATACAACATTGAGAAGTTAGTGGATGTTACAGATGGGGGAGAATGTTGAGTAGTAGAAAACATTCATAAGTCAAATATTATCGGGTGAGGGGGTAAAGCAAGAGCAGTTACAGATTGTAGAAAGGTAGATGTGAAGGAACTTTTGAATGAAGAGATGTTTTGGTTATATATAATAGCTAGTGGTAAAGTGTTCCAGGCTATGGCCTCAGAAAAAGTATAAAGTAGTTGGCTGGCAGGTAGATTAGGTTTGTGTACTTGCAGGAGTTGATTCCAAGATCTAAGAGACCCGGTAGGTAGGTGAATGTTGAATAATGAGGAAGAGAGCAGGAGAGACAGAGTGTTTGTGTATTATTTTGTGCCATTTAGTTGCAGGTAGGAAAGATAGTGTGGAATTTCAAGGCATTAGAGGTAGTGTAAGGCTGTACAATGATGGGTTGAATGTTTAGCATTTATAGCAAATTTGGCTACTTTGTTATAATACATACATTTCAAGCTTAGCTTTTAAGGAAGGTTGAAGTATAGTTAGTTATGGTGCACCATATATGAGAGTGGGAAGAAGGTAAGTAGTGGCAAGGTTTTTTTTTTTTTGGTGAGGTTAAGAAAGTGAAAGTGCCTGTAAAGAATGCCAAGGTTTTGGTTATTTTTTTATGGTATGGATGTGCAAGTCAGATTTAAACTGCTCATCAGTAGAAGTTTAGTGTGGGTGACAACTTGTAATACTGTTTTGGTTTGGTAGAAAGTGGTATACCGAGACTTGTCTATAAGCATTATTTTCTTGGGAGTGAGAAGTTGTTGTTTGGATTTGTTAGGGTTAAGGGACAGGTGATTTTTTTTACTGAGGCAGGACTTAATAGATGCGAAGGCCAATTGTGTGACATGCTGAAGATCGGACACGTACTTGGCAGAGAAGATCATTGAGTTGTTGGTGTATTGTACAGAGCATTGCATGATGACTGGAGACTATTTATAAAGATGCTGAAGAGGAGGGGACCAAATCTAGAGCCTTGGGGGAACACCAGTGGGATTGCTAACATAAGAGGAGAAGGGAGTTACTCCTTTTAACTGTCTGTCTGATAGCTGGAGAACCAGTTGAGAGAGGGAGGATAGAGACCGATTTTTGAGAGTTGGTGTGGAAGTAAGGGGTGAGACTATATAAAAAACCTTTGATAATTCTGCAGATAGAGAAGAAGCAATTTTGCCTGAGTTTTGGGCTTTAACCATTTCCATGAAAGATAGCAAGGTAGTCATGGCGCTATGACCAGGCCTGGAGCTGTGCTGTGTAGGTGTTATGATGTGATTATTAAGCAGAAAGTTTAAGAGTTGAATGTGAATACATTTTTCGAGGAGGTTTGAAATGGGCGAGAGAATTTCAGTAGTTAGAGAAGTTGGAGCAGCTGCTACCTTTATGCGGGGGAAGAATAAATGCCTTTTTCCAGATTTTAGGGACATGGGATTCAACAATGGAATGGTTGACAAATGTACTGATGGTGTAGGAGATGGCATCAACAACTAACTTTAAATATTTGGTGGGTAGATTGTCAGTTGCACTGGCACTAGGTTTGAGTTTTAATAGTAGTCTTTTTATGGTAGAGGTTGCAACAGGTTCTATTGTAAATGTATGTGATGGATGGTTTGCAGTTTTATGCAAACTGAGTGAGGAGAGAGAGGAAGAGGAGCACATTGGAAGGGGAGGTGTAGATGGAATGTTATCTGAAAGTGTGTCAGTGAGATTGAGGAAAGTTGGCAATGATGTTTGATGTAGAGTTAAAGTGAGAGTTGAAGAGCTTGGCCATTTTTACCTCGGAATGTGCATGAGTTATTAGTGCCAGAATTTAGGAGGGATGATGTAGATGTCAAGAATTTCTTGGGGTCAAACTTGTGATTGGATTGGAGTGTTAGGAAATAAACTTTTTTATCTTTGGTTACATACCTTTTTGTTGTTTGAGCAATTGCTTATTTCAAGAAATATGTGGAATTTCTGTATTCTGACATAGTTTCCAGATTTTGCCCCGTTTATCATTAATTCTTTAGTACATTTTGTTGGCCATGGGACATAGTTTGTTTTGACACGCCTAGTGCAAGGGATGTGAGGCTAAGGGTTTCTAGAAAAGTAGTAATAAAGTTAACTGTGTCATCTAGTGGTGGAGTTTCAAGGATGCTCTAGTTTGTTTTTCAATAAGTCAGTGAAAGATTGTGGTTTAAAGTTGGATAGATTGTGTGCATTTATAATGATGATCTTTGTGGAGTGTGGTAGAAGATCTAAAAGTAAAGGCAGGAAGATTATCGCTAAGTGAATTTGTGAGGGTGCTAGATATGAAGATGTTGCTTGGATATGAAACTAGAATCCAGCCTATAACTGTGCTCCGGGTATTACCTTTATTAAATCTGGTTGGGGGGGGGGGGGGGGTTAGTTGAGTAAAGTTAATGTTAGAAGAAGAGTATCAAGGACAGAATATTTCCCAAGTTTGTATTTACATCACCTAAAATGATAGTTTAATTTTTGATTGTATGGGTAATCCAAGCAAGAATTTCTTATAGGATAGGAATATTACTGCATGGGGTAAATAAATGGTTATGTTGCAGAGGCTTTTAGATTTATTTATTTTCAGAGAGGAGATGAGTCTCAGCGTTAATGAAATGAGGGAATGGTATTTTTAAGAAACTTGTCATACTGTATGACGTTGAAGTTGGGGGGGGGCAGGGGGCTTCTTAATTTTAGCATTAGGTTTGAACCAGGTCTCGGTGATAGCAGTGATATCAGATTGGTTGAATGCTATTCAGACATGAAAGTCTGTGATTTTATTTTGAATCCTTTGAAAGTTAAGGGTATCAATTTTAAAGGCTTTGCAGGAATAAAAGTTGTTCTGTTGGCCAGCAAGGTTAGTGGATGTAGGTCCTGGATTAATGTGTGGAGGTCACCACATAGGGGTATGGAGGAGAATATGGGTGTGAGATGGGAAGTAGATGGCTGTCTGATTTATTGTGGAGATGCTGTCTGGGTAATATGTTGAGCTTGCCAGGAAGAAATTTAAATTTTGTGAAGAACAAAAATTTTGGAAAGAGAGGAGAAGATATGTTTATGAAGCTTTTTGAAGGAAAAGACAGGAAGGATGTTACAGATGTAGGTTTGGAGTAATGGAGAATAATGGCTAGAGCTGTAAGACTTAATAGTAAATACAAATTGAGGGAGAAAAGGGAGAGAAGAAATAAAAGTATGATGTTTTGGGAGATGTTGGGAGTTGAGAGTATGGATAGAAAATAGGACGCAGATACAGGGTAATGGAGTGGAGAAAAGGTATGAGGTATATTTGTGTGGAAGTGTCGTATATTACTGGTTAGAAGACTATTGGACGAGGAGGGAAAGTAGAAATGCAGGATGAGTTTGGAAGCATTGCTGATAAGAGAGTTAGTTGAGGGGATTTAGTTTTGAATATGTGCAGGTAGGGATATTATTACATGGTAGGAGGTGCCTAGAGAGAGGTGGTGGTAGGAGGAAAGTAGGTAAGGCTGGATATTATTGTAGGGGATTAGGGTAGGAAGGTCTGGGTGTAGACACAAGTGTTAATGCTGTGATTGGTTAGTTTGAAAAAAGTCTGTGGGGTTAAATGATACAAGTGTGGAAATTAGGAGTAGGGTAAGGGACCAGAGCAACTGTGAGGGCAGAACAGTGTGGGCTGACCCACGGAAGAGGAGAAAAGCAAGAAAAACTATCAGTAAATCACAGGTAAGAATATGAATTACTAGGTTTAGAGTTAACATAATCTTGCTCAATGGGAATGTGACAGTAGTATTTAAAGCAGAACAAATTAAAATAATGCTATGATCCAGACTAAGCAGGGATTTATTGATCGATAATGGTACAGCTTTATAAAAGGAAAACTCTTTCTTAGCTACTAACCCAAAATGGAAATGTGGATATGGAAGCTGCATAACTTAAGGGTGAGGGGTGGGGTGCCATGGGCTACGTGGTTGCCAAATAACAGGTTACAGCATGTTTTGTTTTTTGTCAAGGTGGTATAAATAACCCTGCACACCTGACAAATCTTTACCTTTTTGTGAAGAAATTTTTGCATATTTTTCACCAGTTATTCCTCGTGCATATTCATCCATGTCTTCACATTTGTTGACACTTTGCAGTTAATTTTGAATGCAAATGTGAAGTGCTTTTCCCAATTGAAAGTCAGTGTAACTGCATATTTTTGTTGCTTGTCAGGGGACTACAGTTTCACCTGACTGCTCCTTGTTGTGCAACTACAGACAATGTGATAATTTGGCATGATGTCCAGAGTTTTAAAAGTGTGTGTTATGTACTGCTAATGCCACATAGCATATAACTGAACATGGGGATAGCACTGCACAAGTTTGTTGAGATTTTTTGGTATGTTGGTTGTGGTTCAAGGTACCTGTAAGTTAATTTCTGTCGCCTACACCTGCACTTAGCTATAACAAGTGAGAGGATTAGTCTCCAGTATATGTCACTCTTTCTTCAGTACGCTCACATATCTTTTATAACTTGCCTATATTGGTTAATGTATGCTAACTGTTAAAGGATGATGGTATACAAAGTGCATAGATACAATCTGTTGGGTTACACATTTGCATAGCACCACTATTGATAATCACTAATTTACTTTATTATCATTCTAACATATCTCATGTTGAATCATTTCTGGTGCTTTTCACTTTGTCAATGGCAGCATTGGCATGTTTGTTTTCTATCTGATGGTTTTACCTCATTGTGTATCTTGCAAATGTTATCAACTTCACACAACACTAACATCACCTTTATATTCAGTATTGTGTAATTGTTATTATGCGTATTTGGTATTTCAGGGTTCTGTCATGTAGTCATTGTGATTCTGATAATAAACCACTTTTACCTCCACCCTGCAAAAGATTTCCATACAAATAACCAGCATTTTTGTCCTTCTTTTTATCCGCTAAATTAGGCTGCAAGGTTTCCAAAGTTAATTTGTCCTGAAAGCTGTGGGATTGCAATATGCATGTTTCTAGTAATACATTTCTAGAGTGGAGTCCTAAAGCCTATTCTTCAAAGTTAATTGTTGGCCTTGGTCAGGAACTCCTCTTTTGATGCCATGTCTTCTCAAAACAAATGTCAGTAGCTGGTCACAATTTTTTCCATTTGACTCTATACCCTTTCATAACATACACTTCAAAGTATTGTTATAAGTGGTGAACTAGCTCATGTCAAAAATGCATAACTTCATCAAACAATCTGAATATAATTTTTAGATCCCGATCTAGCTTTTTCAATATCCCATCAGAAATCCACCCAGGAATACAAGAAGCTGGGGATTCTGTCCCTTTACTTGAGGTTGATGAAGGAGACAGTAAAGAATTTCTTTACATTATACTGGATCCTTATTTTTCTCACTCATTCTGCCTCCGTAATCCTACCCCCTCCAAATTTTCACCTCCACATTTCAGGACGTACTTGGACAACTTAGGCCTGAAGCTTGTTCTTAAGTCCTTCCTTAACACATTTGTCTGTGTATTTATAGGTTCATAGGTTGGTACTAGGCTATCGGGCCTATACAAACCTAGACATAATTCCCTGGATATAGCCTGTTGTAGGCTACACACTCAAGTGTGACAGCCATTTCTGTGCATTTAACTCATTCACTCCGGAGCAGCTCTGAAAAAGCTGCCTGCTTAATTCCACCATAGGAGCAATGCAGCCTGAGCTCATTTTCAGAAAATCCATTTCTAATACAATGCAGAAAACAAGTGTTCATAACTCTTTAACAATAAGAGCTAGACTAAAAATGTAAAGGCGAAAGTTCAGCAGACATTGACCTTTCCTACAGTGTAAATGTTGATAGTGCATATCAAAGTCATTATTAAATATTTGGCAAGGAATGTTGATATTGTGCATATTTTTACCTTTTTGGAAAAGCAAAGCACAATATCTTGGTCAATGTACCATGCAGACCTATACAATTTGAATTTCATTTGTTAGTATGAATGTCAGCCCCCCTTTT